>NC_043965.1:14503988-14541148 GCF_902148855.1 Sphaeramia orbicularis
TTGTTGGGGAACCTCCCGTAATTACACAAGATATTTGTCATTAACAAACAAGTCTTGTTAAACTTACCGACCAAATACTTCTTTTATGGTTAATTGTCAGTAATTTTATCTTGTATTATTTTTTTTTTTTACAGTGTTAAACTTTAAATTACCAGTTTAATCTCATAAATAGAAAAGAAATATTTGTGAAATTATGATACATTTGCAAATGTATTTTAACTGTATTTTCTGTGGGAGAAAAAAGGAAAATTTTCTTTTAAAAATGGAAATTTTATGTTATTCACAGTTTCATTTTTTCATGTTATTTTACATTTGACGTGTAAAATCACAGTCTATTTTTGTCATGTCATTGATATTTTCCTGTATCTTAAAATACAAGAAAAATCTGTAAAACAAATGATGAAATTTTAAATTACAGATTTTTTTTTTGTTTTTTTTTTAACAGGGTGAGATAAGCAGAGGATGGGACAGTTGGATAAAGAAGGAGAAAGAGGGAAAGGAGATGAAAGAATAAAGACAGTATGTGCTCGCTGGCTGCTTAGTTTTACGGAGGATTTCAGCAGGAGACATGAATCTTTACGTTCAGAACCTAAATCTACTCTTTTATTACTTGAATAATGTTTAACACACTGGTCCAACACCATTGTATTTTTAATGCCAGACTGAAAGACAGTTTTAGCTGCTATGTGTCTGAGGTATAAAGGTTAGACAAATGACATCAGGATACAACTTGAAGCAGAGGGTTGAAGAAAGGCTGCATTGCTGGAGTCATTCTCTCTAAGGGATCGGTGGGACAGGATTTCGATGAACATTAGTCAGAAGATCTTACTTTGGGAAGCTCCCAGTGAGGGTTCCTTGTAGGAGAGTTTACTTTGAATCCATGCTCATTAAAAAATCACACTTCCTAAAAATTCAAGCCTTAACGAGATTTTTTCTCTTTTTTTTTTTTTTTTTCCCCTAGAAATCTCAGACTCGTTCTGCTTCAAAAATAACTGCTAACAAATTCCATGGTGAAAGTGTTAAAAGCCTGGGAGGTGAATAGGAGGAGAACCACTGTTTTGAGGTTTGAAATATGTCATCCCATTGCCCTAGGAGAGTTCAGCCTTATTAGTGAACAGTGAGTGCTGTCTACCATAGACAGAAACAAGAGAAAAGAATTTGTTCCCCCCTGTTATCATAGTTAATGGAGCAGCTCCAGGCTGTACATCGATGTGACAATGCAGATTAGAGTTTCAGCACTCCAGTTTTGAAGCTTTGGGAGGAAAGTTTTTCCAAACCCTGTACAAACTTTCCAGGGCCAAAAGAATAACACATACATTTTCAAAATGAGCCTAATTTCCATTTGAGAGGACTCCTGCATGGGAATGAAAATTATTCTTTATAACATGTTATCTGTGTGTGCAAAGTTAAGAGCGCTGCTGGTTCTTAAGACATGCTGAGAGTGAGAGAGAGAAAACCCTTGACAATATTTTTCAGCTCCTCTGACACTCATCAGAGTACCCCGAGACTGTCGCATCTCTGTTGACATCCCTCTACTGACACAGTGACACGTGTTACAATCTTGACAGAAAATGTCATTTGCTCCTATCTATCCTCTGTGGGGGTCCAGGCAGCCCTGCCATACCTGAATAAGTCACAGCAGGGACACTGCAAAGACCAAAATGTGTGGCAGACATGCAATTTGTGTGTATTTTGTGTGTGTTTCTCCAAGCTGAAATGAGTTCTTAACACCCACCTATGTGTTATGAAGTATTTTCACAGATGGACAGAAAATAATCATCTTTTACCCTCAGACCCCTAAAGTATAACCCAGTGGTTCCAACCTTTTTTGTCTCGTGACCCCATTTTAACATCGATTTCTGGCAACCCCAGACATTCAAAATGGAGACATTCTTTTGGCTAAAATTAATTTGTTTTTGATCATGTAATAGTTTGCTATACTATGTGGCAAACAAACATTAATTTTAGATGACATTTAGTCTATATAATGTATATCGTTATGGACCGAGGCAGTAAAGCCAGGTGTAGATTACTGCACAAAGGGAGAATTTTTATTTTCCTTGGTCAGGGTATGTATACAGTCAGTCCAGCTTGGATTACAAGGCTGGACAATTAATACTGAACAAACAAGAACTCAAACTATGAATATGAAAGAGCTGCAGCATCTGAAACCGACCACAATGAACATTTGAAAGATAAACAGAACCACAGTGCTTCAGTTTCAGCTTCAGGTTGTCATGTCTTTTATGTATTGGGACTTGTCTCTGTCAATTCACCATATATATTTTTTATTAGTATCTAATTTTTTTTTAATTTATTAAATTTAATTTTTATCAATTTCTAAAAATTTCAGGCGACCCCCCATTTGAATTCAGGTGACCCCGCGTGTGGTCCCGACCCCAAGGTTGAAGAACACTGGTATAACCCGTCCCCATACCTCAACAGCAGAAGAGGTCAATTTCTAATTGTTCCAAAAACAACAAATACTCTATGTACAATATAGAAAAAGAGTTAAAATATTATGTGACCATTGCATTTAGGCTGTGATGGGTGTTAGCTAAACACAGTTTGGTTAGAAAAATGCCAGGACGTGGATAAAATAAAATAGACATAAGGAATGATACTAGCATAAACACAGAATTTACCTTTGAGCAATGTGACACAAAAACTAACCTCCTGTGATTAAAGGCTTTTTATTGAAGATTTTGGCCTGATTGAGTGATATCTGTGTTGAGTTGTTAACATTAGCTGACTACATTTCTAAACTAAGTGTAGCTATGCAGTAGTGCTGTACACTGTTGCTGCTGTAGAAGAGCAGAAAATTCAAGTCAGAACCTCTACATCAGGGGTCTCAAACTCATTTTCTTCAGGGGCCTCATTCTGCCCGATTTGATCTGCTGTGGGCCGAACCAGTAAAATAATAACATAATAATATATAAATAATGTCAACTCCAAACTTTCCTCTATGTTTTACTGTAAAAAAGTATAATTACATTATCAGAATGTTTACATGTACAAACTATCTTTTCAAACAATGTGAATAACATGAACAAACTGAAAAAATAAGTATAATTTTAACAATATTATGCCTCAGTTTGAGAGTTCATAAGACAGACCTTAAGCAAACAAAGACGGGTGCAAACAAAGGGCTGTTTACAGGTGTGTGTATATATTTGTGATTATTTATTTATAATTTTCTTAATATATGTTTCAAACGTCAATTAACATAGGTAGTATAATTTTGAGATGCTAGAAGCCAACATTTTGCTCTGACAGTTGTTTCTCACAATAGTTTTCACTCAAGGCACCCTGGGAATGAATAAAAGCATACAGGGGTTGGACAAAATAATGGAAACACCTTCACCTCAAGATGATAAGGCCCCAATCCATACAGCTAGAATTGTTAAAGAATGGCATGAGGAACATTCTAATGAAGTTGAGCATCTTGTATGGCCGGCACAGTCCCCAGACCTCAACATTATTGAGCATTTATGGTCAGTTTTAGAGATTCAAGTAAGACGTCGATTTCCACTGCCATCGTCTCTAAAAGAGTTGGAGGGTATTCTAACTGAAGAATGGCTTAAAATTCCTTTGGAAACAATTCACAAGTTGTATGAATCAATACCTCGGAGAATTGAGGCGGTAATTGCCGCAAAAGGCGGACCTACACCATATTAAATTATATTTTGTTGATTTTTTAAGGTGTTTCCATTATTTTGTCCAACCCCTGTATGTTTTATGCTTATGTTCGGAGGATGAAGTTTAAGCTCTTCCTAGCCCCTTCAGTTTAATCGGTGAATGTCTGTTTGCCTTTTTTCCTTCATTTGTTACCTCGCACGATACAATTTTGCAGACAGAAATCCAATGTAAAAAAAAAACACCAAAAAATAAAATTAAAACAAAAAAAAATAAAAATAAAATAAAAATAACCAGGTAATGCAATCAAGTACGCTTCTTGAAATCGACCGCTATCTGTTGCAGCAGTTGATTTTCATCCCGTTTGTCAACAACAAATGACCTTACTATCTCCGTCTTGAGTACTCAAATTAAGTGAATGAACCTTTGTGCAGCTGGAGCAATAACATGTCAGTCTGCCTTCGCTTGCAAAGAGCATCAACCGAGTGTAAGATTGCACTGATTTTAGAGGAACAATGACACAATTTCTGCTCCAAAGAAAACTCTGTCAAGAAAACGCCACAATATAAATTACAGTGCACATAGAAATCATTGTTCATTTAGTATGTTATTCATTATTAATCTCACGATTGTCAGTTTTTGTGCTGCTGAGTCTTTGGAATGTCAAGTCAACACTGATGGTTCGATAAGAGCCTGTGGCAAAATGAAGTCTCCTGTTCACTCCTCAGCCCTCCATTCTCACCTGCCTATCCTTCATCATCCTCACTGCATTCACTTGTGTAATATGTCTTATTTATTTATTTATTATTTATGATCCCCATTAGCTGTACCATAGCCGCAGCTATTCTTCCTGGGGTCCTTACAATAATCTTTACAACTAGTCAATGCAAATAACATACAATATAATCATGGCAAAACAATTTTTTCACATACTACATAACATGAAAGAAAATAAATAACAGACAAAATACAGATATGATGGCTCCTTTAGGTCAGCAGCAGTATAGTGTATATACACTGTAAAAAACAAAACAAAAACAAACTATTTATTCCGGCAGCAGGGGTGCAGAAAAATACTGTAAATAACGGAAATAACCATCTCCATAAAAATACGGTCATTTTCCGTAATTAAAATACAGTTTTTTGCCCTAACTTCACATGAGATTTTGCTTTTTTTTTTTTTGTTTTGACTTTTTAATGTTTAATAAAGAATATTACATGTATTAAAACAATCAAATTACCTATAAATATATAATAAATAATTTTCAATGAGACTAAGTTGTACAATCTACTGATTAAAAACTGTATTTGGACAGTTTATCAGTGCTTATGCATGTTATACATTGACAAAAACACATTTATTCAACATTTTCATTGTGAAACTCCAAGTAATTATACTAGATATTTGTCAATTAACAAACACGTCTTGCTAACTT
The DNA here is from genome assembly GCF_902148855.1 of Sphaeramia orbicularis. Classification (NCBI taxonomy): domain Eukaryota; kingdom Metazoa; phylum Chordata; class Actinopteri; order Kurtiformes; family Apogonidae; genus Sphaeramia; species Sphaeramia orbicularis. The sequence goes on from NC_043965.1 coordinate 14,509,061, forward strand.
ACAGAGGCAAATACTTCTTTAACGGTTAATGTCAGTAATTTTGTCTCGTTTTATTTATTTATTTATTTATTATTTTTTTACAGAATTAAACTTTAAATTGACAGTTTAATTTCATAAATAGAAATGAAATATTTGTGAAATTATGACACATTTGTAAATGTATTTTAACTGTATTTTTCTGTGAAAAAAGAAAAATTTTCTTTTAAAAAAATTGAAATTTTATGGTATTCACAGTTTACAGTTTTTTGTGTTATTTTACCATTTGACAAGTAAAATCGTCCTATTTTTGTCCTTTCACTGATATTTTCCCTGTATCTTAAAAATACAGGAAAAATCTGTAAATAAACAGTGAAAAGTCTGTTAAATTACAGTTTTTTTTTTGTTTTTGGTTTTTTTTGTTTTTTTTACAGTATATAGTACATCCTACGATAATGGACGTTTCTGTGTCCCGGTGCGTGTTTGTCCGATCAGGTCCCGAGGTTGCAGCACAGGAGGGCGCTATCGTACAATGGGCACCACGGATACAATGCCGCTAGTACATTCAATTAGCTCAAGTATTAATCATTTATGGTCAATAGACGTTTCTTGACTAACTTCTTGAATTTCATTATACAGTTTTCTTGTGTGTGCCAGTTGTTTGTTCCATTCTTACATAACTGTATATTACCTTGATTTAAATATAATTTAACCTAATAAAAGACCCAACCTCCACCGACCAAAACCATCTACTGATGTAACTGTTTCATACATGTGATCCACAAATCCTACTATATAATGCACATTCTGTGTCCATCCGATGATTGTTGCAGCACAGGAGGGCGTTTGTACGGATTTTCCTCAGCCTTCACAGGCCTGATTGCCACCAAACTCACCAAATGAATAGAAACATTACCTGACTGTCTACTAGGCACAATTTTATGTCCGTATTCAAATGTTGTGAGGTATGCTGGGTGATTTTAGCCTCTCATGCTATTGTACAATGGCACCACAGCTACAATGCCACTAGTCTTATCAATACATGTGAATAATTGTTGTAAAATGTAGTTTGTCATCTTTTCATTGTCATCGGATATGACCTATTTGGACGTTCAGAGGCTCCGTAGTAACATGGAAACACCGTCATCTTCTACAACACTGATTCACCAGTAAATCAGGTACTTAAGTGACACAGCTGTTTGTCACAGAGAGTCAACAATGTAAATAGTAATGAGAAAAAAAAACAAAAAAAAAAAAACAAAAACAGGTGAGTCCAAACTTTTGACTGGTACTGTATAAATTTATTTATTTATTTATTTGCATTTTTTTAAGTCAAACTGTCAAACTTTTGTCCCCTACAGAGGACAAAAATGCATTGCTGGGTCGGACTCATCACGGACGACGATGACGCAGAGTACAGAGGACTAACGCAGGACTTTGTAGACTGGTGTCAGCAGAACTATCTTCTCCTCAACGCTGGGAAGACCAAGGAGATAGGTGGTGGACTTCCGTCGACGCCCACTCTACTCCACCCGCACCAGTGAACATCCAGGGAAGGGACATTGAGAGAGTGGACCTCATACAAGTACCTGGGTGTTCATCTGAACAATAAGCTGGACTGGACTCACAACACAGACGCACTGTACAAAAGGGGCCAGAGTCGTCTCTACCTCCTGAGGAGGCTTAGGTCTTTTGGAGTGAGAGGGCCACTCCTGAGGACCCTTCTATGACTCTGTGGTGGCCATCAGCGGTACTGTACGGTGTGGTCTGCTGGAGCAGCAGCATCACGGAGAGGGAGAGGAGAAGCTGGACAAGATCATCAGGAAATCCAGCTCAGTCCTGGGCTGTTCTCTGGACTCGGTTCGGGAGGTGGGGACAGGAGGGTCCTGGCCAAACTCAGGTCAATGCTGGACCATGAGTCCCACCCCCTACAGGAGACTCTGTCAGCTCTGGAGAGCAGCTTCAGTGACAGACTGATCCACCCTCGCTGTGTGAAAGAGAGGTTTCGCAGATCTTTCCTTCCTGCTGCTGTTAGACTCTACAATGAACACTTTTAACCTGGTGTAATAATCCCATTTGCATACACAAACGGACACTTATATTATTTGTATCCATATTGTACATACTTTTAATGCATGCACATCTTTATTTATTTTTTTTAAATCCTTCTGTGTGAACTTTTTCTGCACTGTCCTATAATGAGTGTTGCAACACTGGAATTTCCCCATTGTGGGACAAATAAAGGATTTCTTATCTTAAAAAAAAAAAACATGGATTTTGATCAGTGACAGCGGGTGGAGACACTTGGTTTATGTTCAATTAATGATTCTTAAGTTTTCTCTGTTTCTGATATAGTAACCCTCAATTTTAATCTGAGCTTTAATGAACATCTACATGATCAGTGAATTAAATATAGGAAAATATATTATTTACACTGAAAAAACACAAAATACAGAGGGTAATATTAAAATAAATGGTGATAAATCACTGAAGAAAGGTAAAAAAGGGAGAAACTCATTTGGGGATGGATACAAAAGTCACACTGGGTCTTTATGGGTTAATATGAATGTATTATAAATGATACAAGGGTAGCCCGCCTCCATATGACAGGAAGACTCATATTTTCATAGTATACAAATATCTGAGTATAATTCAATTGTGGAACTACAATAGATGACTTAATTGATCATTGGCCACAATTGCATACACACAGTAATTGCTGTTATCAACACTGCACTGCAAAGCAATAGTCTAATTAAGCTGTTAACATAATCCTCCATGCTGACAACCCCCTATAATAATCCTGTGTATGTGAGTGAAGTGCGTATCTTGAGAGACAGCTGCAAGAATTGGAGTGAGTTTTGTCAAAAGAGAATGGAGAAAAAAAAATCTCATCCTGCTCGTCCCACTGTTATGAGAATTCACTCCAGAATAACAGCACAGACTCTGCAAATTTCTGTTTTATGTTTGCAGCATATCACATTTTCTGGTTTTCCTGTATTTCAGTAACTGTCATGGTGATTACTATAACTGAAATGCTGCATGACTGTCATTTCTTACAATGTTGTAATATCTGTAATGAAAAACCATGTGACTCCAGTGTCTGGAAGAAGCAGCCACCCCACAAACACCTGTACTGTATATTGTAGTTACATTATATCATATACAGTAATGTCCTCCTGAGACCCAGCAATGCATTTTTGTCCTCTGTAGGGGACAAAAGTTTGATAGTTTGACTTTAAAAAAATGCAAATAAATAAATTTATACAGTACCAGTCAAAAGTTTCGACTCACCTGTTTTTTTTTTTTTGTTTTTTTTTCATTACTATTTACATTGTTGACTCTCTGTGACACAGCTGTGTCACTTAAGTACCAAATACCGACACCTGTGTTCACTTAAGCACTTTAACTTGCACGTGTAGTTTACAGCACAGCACTTTAAACATATTTGCACAAACAGTAATTGCGCGCAATTGGTTTTTTAAAGTAGTTTATTGATTTTATTGTCTTTCCTTTTCAGTTTTACATCCAGTGGTGCTTGTATTTTAATTGATTGATGATTGCTTGACCCTGGAGAAAAGGAGACACAAATTAAGACACAAAGATAAAGTGCAATGTAAATGTGCAGTATTTAAGTTTAGTTTGTTTAGTGTCTGTGTGAGTGGATTTTAAAGTGTTTTAGTGAATGGTGTTTTAGTGTTTGTGCTTACCCTGTCCTTGTGTCCAGGTCCGTCAGCAAAAAAAGTCCCAGTGTGAACAGCCCTTAAGAAGGTTCCGGCCTGGACCAAGCCAGGAAATGTGTGGGGGAGTCTGGAGATGTATTTTTGGTTTATGGGTTTTTATTTAACTTTGGTGTTTAGATTTAGAGTTTTAGATATTTAGCTTGGGTTTTAGATAGGTTATGGTTGTGGGTTTTAGTTATGGAGGTTTTAGATTAGTTTTAGCAATTATATTGAGTTGTAACTTCCCTATGGAGTGGTAGTGGTTTTAGGCAGTTAAGTTGAACAATATAAAAGGCGCCCATTTTCATCAATTGTGTTCGACTGCTGGAGAAGACACTGCTGCTCCAACCTCCACATGCACTTGCACTTTTTTTTTGGGCATTTGCACTTTTAGCCTTTGCACTTTCAGCACTTGCACTTTGTGTGAAATAGATAATATTGAAAATATTAAAAAAAAAATTGTGGACCACACCATCTCCTGCCTCTGCCTCATCTCCTTCTCATTTCACGGACCTCCACCCGCTAAACGGCCAGTCAACGTCACACTCTCACTGAAGGCATCAAAACTATGAATGAACACATATAGAATTATGTAGTTAACCCTCTGGTATCCGGGTGCGCCTTTTAGGCACACTTTGCACTTCGTTTTAAAAAACTTTATATTTTTCACAATTTAAATAAGGTTAGAATTTAAAAGTTGTTCATTTTTGCATGATCTTTAAAATTCTGGCTGCCAACTAAAATTTGCACATTGTAAACAAAAGAAAATTACAAGACGAGCATCTGTCTCCCAAGTGTGCCTAAAATGCACTATTTCTTCCATTTGATATGTATGATTAGGGCTGACCTTGATTTTACAAAAATAAAATCAAATTGCAGCAGAAAAATAAATCAATATATAATATTTAATTGTTTGATTTAAGGTGTGCCTTTTTGGCACACTTGGTGACAGATGCTAGTATTTTTGAACAGTTGACCTAGCGCCAAAATAATAATGCAAATTAACCGATGTTGCAGTTAATCACTGACATATGCCAGGCTGCAAAAATAAAATCTGTGATCTACTTTTTATGTAGTATATTGAAAACATTTATTTTTGTGTTTTTACATCCAAAAAAAAATGGTTTGTTTACATTACAAACACAGCATTTAAAGGGTTAAAAATGTGACAATTATTGAGTATTTGATATTTTTTTTACAGCTCAAGTTGATGAAATAGAAAGAAGTGTAAAAAATTAAAAAATTTATTACAAAATTTTATTTATTTAAAAAATTTTGACATTATTCCTTAAGTGTGCCAAAAAGGCACACTTGGTGCTTAGTAAGGGCCTTGCTGGACGGGATACGGGAGGGTTAAGAAAAAGTGTGACATAACTCAAAGCATGTTTTATATTTTAGATTCTTCAAAATAGCCACATTTGGCTTTTATAACTGTTTTGCACATTCTTGGCATTCTCATGAGGTAGTCACCTGAAATGTTTTCTAAAAGTCTTGAAGGAGTTCCCAGTGATGCTGAGCACTTGTTAGTCATCTGTGGTCCATCTCATGCCATTTAAATGAGAAGGTGATTCCAAACTTTTGACTGGTAGTATAAATAAGAAAATAATATTAAAAAAAAAATGTATCTGAAAAAACTGTTGCATCATGCAATTTCCAATCAATCAGTTGTTTAATGTAAAAAACCTAAAATTTTCACTTTACTGGGTCTCAGGAGGTTAAACAGAGGTACCTCAAGGAGACTTCAAGTGACATTCAAGTATATCCATTAATAATACACTAGGTTTCAGAACAACTTCCTTTTCTGGCAGTAAACGGTAGTATTAAGTGTTATAAGGGTCAGCGTTTGTTTGCTAATTGCTAATATTTTTTTTTTCTGTCCAATATTGGTTAAAAATGTTTCAATTATTGTAGTAATACAATCTCTTCTGATACTGCTATTACAGTCACAGGGTTTGTAAATAAACAAAGCCTCCATACAGATAGAAGTTTCCATTGCATTTTCAGATTTAATTTATTTCCATTACAATACAAAAGCAAATTGTTTGTTCCACTGGGATTAAAATGTGTTTTTCAACACAGACCTGGCCAAATAAGCAGCATATACTTTTCAATAACTACAATAATAAACTGTGTAACAAATTATACGTTTCAGCAAAGAACAAGGTATGAGTGTTTCAGTGTATAATTTAAAAGACTGATCAATAACACTGCATAAATACTTAGGCCCAGTTGCAATTCTCCTCTTGAAATGGAGTTGCAAGGGGTAGGGGTTGAAAAATTCCCCTGTGAACGCTATAAACATGCGATAACTTTGTTTCGGAAATAATTCACCATGCTGTCAGTAGCTGTAACTGTCTCTGTTGAATGGGCTTTGGTCATCTTTTTGCAACTATCAACTGCAAACCGCATAGATTGAGACGGCATTAAACGGTCAATCTAATATTACGTTGTTTACAAAGCAAGATTATAATAGTTTAGTTTTATTTAGTTTTTTTTTTCTTTAATTCAGTTAGTTTTAATTAGTTTTCAGAGCAGTTTTGCTAGTTTTTGTTAGTTGTTTTTTTACGAATGCTTAGTTTAGTTTTAGTAGTAGTTTCAGTTTTTTCATATATTTTATCTTCCTCGCCATCCTATTCAAAGAAATTAGTGAGGTTACCCTGGACACTATTTGGGGATGGGGTTAGGGTGGCTCTGACTGAGCACAGACACAAACATATGTACAGTACCATGGATACATTCCCTATAGCAGGTTGGAGGGGGTAATGTAGGTGGGGGTGTGATCCATACACAACGTCACTTACGTGAAAACGAAACTGAAACTTTCCATATGTTCACCGTTCGCCTCCTGACTTCTATATCTCTTTTATACCGCCGATCTTAGACGAAATTTTCACGTTCTATCCTATATCAACATTGACAAAGACGAAAACGAAGGGAATTCTATCCATAATTTTATACGTTTTAGTTAGTTTTGTAAGCACAAAATACAGTTTCAGTTAGTTATTGTTTTCTTTAAATTATAGTTATTTATTTCAGTTCATGAAAATGTTTTTTCAATTCTAGTTTTCGTCATTTCGTTAGTTTTCCTTAATGATAATAACCTTTTTACAAAGAAAATGCGTACATTTGTGTTTCTTTCATCACACTACTGCAGTTTTTTTGCTGTGTTTACCTCCATCTTGCCCGTGATTCAAACACAATTTTGGAGGATTTCTCATACTCCTTTGTTTGTAGTGTGGTCCTGAAATATCTCCATTTCGAGAGCCAAAGATCCCTCCCCCTTAGCCCTTCCCCTCCGATTCATCGAGAATTGGGACAAACCTACCCCTTCACATGAATGTGGAAAATGGAGGGGTAGCATTTGGAAACTGCATGAATTTTACCGAACAAAATCAAATTTTGGCGAATTGAGTTTGAGGGGAATGTGTGATAAGTGCGTCATCTGCATAGAAGGAAACAGCATTTAATACATCACCACAAAGATTACTTATAATTAGAGAACAGTACTGGTTCTAGTATAGAGCCCAGGGGTACCCCATTTTTTACAGGTAGGAGGGAGGGGGATAACCCATCTAAATGGACACATTTTCTTTAGCTGATGAATCAAACGAGGTTAGAACAAACCCATGTAAACCAGTATCGTAGAGAATGTCTGTGTAGGTGATATGGACAACTGTATCAAAGGCCTTGGACAAATCGATAAAAGAGCTGCACAAATATTTCCAGTGTCTCAGTTAATACACCAGCAGCAGTGGCTATTTTATTTTCTAAAAATGACCAAAGTTGAGATAAAAAGTCTTTTGTGTCTAGAATGTTGTTCGCTAATAAACTCTTCACGGACTTTAGCGAAGACACGTAATTCAGAGATTGGTCCAGAGTTAACACAACTGTGAGATCCCCTCTGGCCTTTTTTTTTCGTTTGTTTCTTGTTTTTACATTACTTTGACATCTACATTATTTTCCAGTTGAAGTTCAGTCGATGACCTGAAACAGAACAAAGGTGAGTGTTGCATTGCCAGAGGCTATAAAATAGTTTGAGCTACTAAAAAAACAAACCAGTGCTTTCTGACATATGCTGATTACTTACAGTGATTCTGTCTAAAAGCAATGTTACACCCTCTAGACTCATACTTTTACAGTATTACACAGCAGGGAAGTTTATACAGCTATTCTTTGGTCAGAAAAAGACATGTTAAATTTGTAGTCTTTCCTTAAGAGAAAATTGAGGATCTTCATGTTTTGTCCGGTCTGGACCTTATAAGGTAGCTATCCTATACTAATACTAATGCTCATAAAACTCATCTTTTCTCCTTGGTTTTTGAAACCATGTGAGATGTTTGAAGGCATTATTTTTTTCTATTGTTTTATTTGGTAGTGATTTATCGTTCTTATTTTTTTTTTGTTTTTAATTGTATGGCTTTTTAGATTTTTTAATTTATTCTTGCATTTTATCTTTTATTTGGGTTTTATTTATTCTTCTGTACAGCACTGTTTTCTTTTTTGTACAGTTCTACGTCTTTTAATCTATTCTTGTATTTTATTCTTTTATTTTGGTTTTAATTATTATTCTGTACAGCACTTTGATCCACTGCAGTTGTTTTAAAGTGCTTTACAAATAAAGTTGGATTAAATCGGATAATGTTTGCTTGTTTACCTCAGGTCGTAGGCAAGGTTATTATCGTTAACAAAAACTAAGGAAATGACGAAAACTAGAATTGTAAAAACATTTTTGTCGACTGAAATAAATAAAAACTATAATTAAAAAAAAAACGATAACTGAAACTGTATTGTATGCTTACAAAACTAACTAGAACATATAAAAATTATGGAAAGAATTCCCTTCGTTTTCGTCTTTGTCAATGTTGGATTGATATGAAATTGATTTATTTCCCTCAAGCAATTTTAGCTGTTGGCACCATATGACATTTAACGGTCCGTCACGTCTCGTTAGTAATGGGACTTTTGGCTCTTTGGAGGGAGCCGTTCCATCAGGAGCCGTTCACTGAAAAGAGCCGTTCAAGACTGGCTCTTTTATGTTTTTTGCATTATTTTGAAACACCAATGATTTAATGACTAAAAAGACTACATGTGATGATTGACATTACATTTTAAAGGTGTTTTATTGGCGCGGCAGTAAATATTTTCTTACCATAAAAAAGAATAGTTAGTTCAAATGTGTGGGCTAAATACATGACATGAGAGGTGACATTAGGCAAATGCTGGAATTTGACCAAAAACATCACAGTACATTATGAGGACTAGTCTGTAGCCTAAAAATGAAGAAGAAAATAAAACATTTTCTTATGAAATAACATTTTATTCTCCTTAAAACAAGAACAATAAATGTGTGTAAACATACGTAAAAAACTGCACAAAACACAACAGTGATTAATCACTGCAATTACTTAAATACCTGAACTAAAGTGCAATTCTCAGAACAAGAACAGTATGTTCCACCAGTACAGTCAGGTGCTGAGTTTTCAAATGGCGGTGCAAATTCGTTGACCCAGACTTGAAATATATATTTTTTCGCAAATATTGCAAATTGCATGCCCATCTTTTCTTTCTGAAAAGTGCATCCAAATACTCCTCCTTTTTCTTTGGCTCATTACTCACAGGTGCTCACTCACTCACTCTCAAACTTTTCTCTGGTTTCGATCAGTCTTCCAGCTCCGCCTCCTCCAGTCTTCCAGCTCGCCTCCTCCAGTCTTCCAGCTCCGCCTCCTCCAGTATGCTCACTTCACGCTTCAAACGGTTGTTTTTTTGCTAACTTCTTGCCATGAGACTTGCGCAGTCCGCAAGCACTCTTTTTTTCTGCTCGAACATTCTCATGCTGCCCAATGCCTCCCCAGTGATGCTAAATTGACAGGCAATCGGACACTACCTCCTTAAAAAAAAAATGAACAGCTCTTTGCAAACACTTGGTTCCCATCATTCATTTCAAAGAGCCGTTCAAAAGATTCGATTCGTTTGTGAACGTCACATCATGACTTCTCGTCACCTGTGGTTTAGAGTCGTCTTCTGGTCCCCACTCTACCTGGAAACATGGAGACTAAAGTTGGGAGAAAGCAGCAGAGTCCTGTCTGGGATTTATTTGAAGAAGAAGAAGAAGAAAGAGAAAAGATATGAAAAAACTAAAACTAAACTAAAACTAAGCATTTAGGAAATAATAAAACTAGCAAACCTGCTCTAAAAACAAATTAAAACTAACTGAATTAGAGAAAAAAAAGTCAAAACTAATAAAACTAACTATAATGAAAAATCCCAAACTATTATAAGCTTGGTCGTAGGTTTCCCCTCCAATATATATATACGTTTAAAACATAATTTAACATTAGATTAGCAATGTCCCAATGTCCAGTGGACTGGGACAGGGGAAAATTTTTAACATCGGAGACCAAAGCACAAGACGTGGAGAAAAGAGGTCACTGAGATCAGGAAGTGATGATGCCATGAACAACAGGGGGGCCTCTACTCTCTCTCTCACACACCTGGGACTCCATCCTCCAGAGACCACCGGATGGCGGGGGATGTGGCCGACCCTACAGATTTTGACAGATCTGTCAGGCTGGTCACCTGATAAAAAGACACATGATCACGTGTCAGATGATGCTCTGAGGAAGACTGCAGATGTAGTCCAAACATGTCAGCAAGGTCAACACTCACCCTTACTAACTTTGTCGGAAAAAAAGAATTTCTAATCTAATATGAGAAAACGACAAAATGTACATATTCAGTCTATAATTAGACATTAGTTTGCTGAAAAAGTGACTTTTTTTTTTTTTTTTTTTCCAATTTTGATACATTTACCTTTGCATTTACTCTGAACTTCTATGATCATCCACATGACCAGTGACTTAAATGTAGACAAATACAGGATTTTCAGTAAAAATGTAGTGAAATGCAAAGAAAATGACTTGTCCCAAAGGTTGAAGGACAGGAGTATTTTAAGTATTTTAAAGTGCTTTAGAGGTGAATGTTATTGTTACTTTTGGCTATACAGGGTGGGGAAGCAAAATTTACAATATTTTGAGGCAGGGATTGAAAGACAGTGTATGACCAATTAGTTTATTGAAAGTCATGAGAATTTATTTGCCACAAGAAAATGTATATAATAGAAAATGTTTTTTTCTATGTGTCCCCTTCTTTCTCAATAACTGCCTTCACACGCTTCCTGAAACTTGCGCAAGTGTTCCTCAAATATTCGGGTGACAACTTCTCCCATTCTTCTTTAATAGTATCTTCCAGACTTTCTCGTAATAGTTTTGCTCATAGTCATTCTCTTCTTTCCATTATAAACAGTCTTTATGGACACTCCAACTATTTTTGAAATCTCCTTTGGTGTGACGAGTGCATTCAGCAAATCACACACTCTTTGACGTTTGCTTTCCTGATTACTCATATGGGCAAAAGTTTCTGAAAAGGTACGGATAATAGTGTTAGGTATGATTATGACATCAATATATGTTTGGTTTCAAAGCAATTGACGTAGTGCCTGCTGAGAAAAACAACTAAATGTTTATTGTAAATTTTGCTTCCCCACCCTGTATAAATAACTAGAAAAGCACTCAGAGCACAGACCTCCACCAAGGCAAATCCCCCCCATTCACCACCAAAATATAATAATCTTCTATCCTTCTGTCTGTATCATATTTTCTGAAAATTTCATCAAATCCACCCCCCTCTGCCCCCCCCATCACTGCCAAAATTTAATCATTTCTTTTTGTGCCAGTATCAACATTTCCTGGAAATTTCAGCAAAATTTGTCCATAACTTTTTGAGTTATCTTGCTAACAGGCAGACAGACAAACAGACAAACCCCGATGGAAACATAACCTCCGCTGTTACACTTGGCAGAGGTAATAATAATCAGATCTGACAGCGTTTTCATGCACTTAAGAAATGTGATAATTGATAACCCTGGTTTAGATAATGGGATTTATTTCAGAGTATGTACACATACAATGATGGTAGAATCAGACTTCCTGTTATTGTCTTCTGCTCATGTTTGAGTATTTAACTTCTGTTTTCTATGATTTTAATTCTGCTTAAACATGCGCAGATGTAAAAGAATGAAATAAATCAGATTAACAGGTATACATGCCTAAAGACATCGGAGTATTGGGGACAAATCCAGGTGTGTTAATCTGATTTCTCATCAGATTACTGCTGTTATCTGATAAAACACATCAGATTATGCTGTTTAGATGATCTTTCAATAATCTGATAACTTTAGGAATCAGATAATGATCGGAGTATTAGTGTTCATGTAAACGGGCTCACTGTCTCAACAGAAATACAAACTAACTGTACTGTTACATATGCATTTGAATGTTAGTTAAATTAGTCAAGATGGACACGACCTGAAGTTCCGATTTCACCTGTCCTTATGTAGCCTACCTACAGGGTTCCTACAGGTTTCTACAAATTTAAAAATCTAAGACATTTTACCCTTTAACGCCAAATGTATCATATTTGATACATAAGTTGTGAAGCCCTCTACATAATCAGTGTGATATTTTTTGTCTTGAAAACCTGATGTATACAATTAGATACATGCAATACACAGTTAATCCACTGGGGGGGGGGGGGGATTCATTCACCAGAGGCCTTTCCAGTGACACTACAAGATTGTTATTAATGAGGAAGGAGGTAGAACTTTGCCAATTTTGAAAAGGAATTACCAATTTGTTAGACATGTTTGTGTTATATTCTGTTTTTGTTTGTTCAAAAATAACAATATTTGAGCATTGAGACCCGATGTATCAAATATGATACAAATTGAAACTCATACATAGAAGTTGATATTTGAAAAAAAAAAGATTTGGGTTGTTCAGAAGGACCAATAAAGGCTCCACTTTCAAAGAACTGGAATTTTCTGTCAATGATTTAATGGTTCAAGCTTCCAGGAATTTAATGCCCATTTCATGGCCATATTGGTAAAAATTTGTGATGGTTAGAATATAGGGACATGTATTTTTTTTTACTTCAACGCCTTGATTCTCACCATCCCAATTCATTTTTCACCGGGGACTGCAAAGTTAGCGATAATTGTTTCCTAATTTCAATATAAATTGTTGGGTTGGAACAGATGGAACTGACTCAACTAACATTACATTCTTTGCAGTTTGGACATTTACACACAATACAACCGACATGTTCATGGCAATATAACTTAAGACCTACCATATCAAATATAACACCTTTGAAAGACTTTTTTAAGGTATTAAATTCAGATTTGCAAAATTCAAGACTTTTAAGACTTTTTAAGACCCCGCGGGAACCCTGTACCAATGCATCACACCTTTCTGTGTTGCTGCTCACATGCTGGGCCTTTGACCTTCCTGCAAGGAACATTCAGCATCTGGCCCACACTGCATGAGTGGGATGGTGGGGTGGGGTTAAGGGTCCTGGAGGTCTGAAGTCTGGAGGCCCAGTACTGTAGACCTCCCTTGCAGAGGATGGACAGGGCGAGAGAGAGAGAGTACTCCGACTGAGCAGCATGCAGGATCACTGACTCCGACTGCTGGCATGGAGTGAACAGCCTGGTGTGGGAGTAGATCTCCCCTGTGTCTGGGGTCTCTCTGTCTCTGCTTTTCTTCTCTACTTGTCTCAGCAGCGTAATGAGCACTACTGGCTGAGACAGCACAGGAGACAGAAAGAGTGAGAGAGGGAGAGTCAATGCGATTGTGTGCGCATGTGTCTGTGAGCGATTGCTGATTGCTTGAATATAAATGGGATGTGCTCATTCACCTAAATCAAGGCCACATGCTTGGGCCCAGAGTAAAGTGCTCAGAGCGCAATGAAGCGTTGTACTGTATCTGCCACTCAGCTCAGGAAATAAAGCCAGCCACTTTCCTTGCCCTACATGAAATACTCAGGATAACCTTCAAAAAGTCTGTTGTTATAAACTGACTTCATGACTGACCTGAATCTATTAGATGTTGTTATTTTCACCGGCATTCCATCTTGTCGTGAATGGAAGAGCTGTGTTTTTTCACATTTGGCCTCATTTCCCCTCATCTCTTGTGCTGTATATTCAACAGTACATTTTAACAATGTCTTCTTTCCCCCTAAGCCTCAGATAAGAACCTCATAGGTTATGCCATGTTCAGCTGCAATGCGTTTCCCTCAGGATATGGCTGATAATATTTTATATTTTACTCATAGTCAACAATTTCCACAAAATGGCTAAAGGAAACAATTAATTTGTTCCATTTAAAAGCATTGCCCATGCAACTGAAGACTGATGCAACTTAGTCCTCTGTGCAGAGACGTATTATCAAACCCAAAAACATCAAGGACCCACACAGTTGCACTGGATGACATGTTCTTTCATTAAATATAAATGGGTTAATTTGAGTCCGTGTTCACTTCTCCTAAATACTTGCTAACAAACCACATGTGCGTTATTCCAGTGATGAAAATATTGCCTGTGCTCCGCTTTTTCAAGGAACTACCCTGTGGTTGCAGAGGGTAAACACTAGCTAGGATTCCTCTTCAGACCTCTTTGACAATAATGGGAACCTATTAGGATATGAATAATTCATAACAATAAGTTTGTTTCCTATTTCAAACAAAGAATACAACTCTGTATTCAAAGCAGTTCCTAGTGGTATTTCCTTGCTTATGAAAAGTCATCTTAGTTATCAAACATTACATACAGTTAAACCTTGTTTAATGATCAATAGCATTAATATTTTTAGCTTGAATTGTAATAACAAGCATATATGCAATGCACTGTATGAAAAGAGAAAATCTCCCCAAGAGGTAAAGCCTTCTGGAACTCAACTTTCTCTAAAATTGAATAGTCAAAAGCATGGACATTGCCATATAAATTCTGTGTTATAAACAAAATTAGAATAATACATCTCAAGATTTTACCTAACATATCCCTCCAACCCTTTTTTATCTAGATTTTCTGACATTGAAGGAATATAACTTTTGTAATTCTCATCCTGAAACCACTTTACATTTACTTCTTTCTTTGTGTGCATTCTTCTGACTTCTGGTCTTAAATTGAAAACTATCTTGTATCTAAATGTAATGAAAATATTGCTGTAACATCTCAAAATGTACTTACATATTTTGAACATGACATACATAATTTTGAATTCATTGTTAATTTGATTATTTTATTTGGAAAATTTCACATACACAAAAGTAAATATGCCAAAACACACCCAAATTTTAAAGTCTTTATGATTGAATTTCTACTGCAAAGAGTCAATGGTGTCTCCCTGTCTGAGCTATTTTGGTTCAATTTTTCCATTGTCTACCAAAGAGTTAAGGGCTTAAGACAGTGTTTTTCAACCTTGGGGTTGAATCCTGACCAAAAAAAATAAAAATCTCACTTTGTGCAGTAATCTCAACCTGGCTTTTCTGCCTCTATCCATAATAATATACATTATGTAGCCTAAATGTTGTCTAAAATTAATGTTTATTTGCAACATAGTATAGGAAACCTGGGGTGCCGATAAGGGTGGGTAAACATGACAAATTCATGGGGCCCAGCATTTGTGGGGGCCCAATAGAGCAGAGGAGGGGGTCCAGTGGATACAGGCTAGAAGTTGTGAAAATTTCATGCAAGATCCGCTGTATAAGAGAGGCATAGAAGTAGGGAATTTAAGCAAAAAAAAAAGTTTCTGTTTTTAACCCTTTCATGCATGAATTGTGAGAACCTTAGCCAAGATTTTTTTCTTCAGTGCTTTTATTCCTCCTTAGGCATGAAAAAACAATGCGATCAAGTTTTTTTTTCCTATGGAGTTACAAAAATATCCATGCATTTAATTTTTGAAGTAAAGAAACGTGTTTAAAACCCAATATCAGAAAGTGATATGAAAACAATGAGATAAAATCATTTTTAATGCTGCTAATCTGATGTCTTCTCACATTTTAACATATTCTAATGCTAGTAATTACTCACTTCATGGAGATAATATGCAAAAAAAACCTTCTTGTCTAACAAATAACAATTGATTTACACTCAAACATGTTACTGCAGATCAGGTTTATCAAGAACAGTAAAGTTACAGTAATGGTCTGAATTACAGTGTATGGGATGGTGCATCAGCGTCCACTGTGTCGGCTGATATGGAACTAAACAACAAAACCCATTAATATACAAGAGAACAGCTGGAGAATAACTTTCCACTGGAGTGACCTATGCATGAAAGGGTTAAAGTCTGAGGTTGGCAGAAATTTGTGATGTTAAAATGGGGTCACGAGCCAAAAAAAGGTTGGGAACCACTGGCTTAAGAGCTTGGATGTAACAAATAAGTATTTTCGTTTAGTCTTTCTAAACCCTAATTTTAATCGATCCCTTTACTGGTTAAAATTAAAGATTACACTTCCCCTTTAACCACAAATTACAAAATGCCTACTGAGGAAACTGATCACTTCTTGATTAAATCTTTCCTTCAATCTTTAAAGACTGAAAACAACTCATGAGATTAAATGACTCACCTTAAATCTCAATGATTATTGACAAAGTTGAATCACTAATAGCATACCTGTGTCAAACTGAATGAGTGTCTGTAAAGAGCTAAGGCTTAGGCATCCCTGAATATACATGACAACACACTCTGTCCACTAACAATGGCCAAAATGGGTACAGAATGGAGTCAAAATGGAGAAGATAAGAAAATCCTTACAACAAGGACACTTTTATGAATACAAATTGTATTTTTTCTGATGTCTCTCCTCTAAAGATAGCTCTGGAAATAAATCATACCACAAATATTACAAGCTGTACTGAAGTTTTTGCATATCTCAGCATATTTCAGCTCTTTCTGGCATGGTTAAATATTGGACTCTGCATGCATAATATAGACACACAGTGAGGAGAAATATGGATAAGTCATGTCTGTCTGTTTTTAGTCTTTCACTGCCATTTTAGCTGACAGATTGTCTGCTTATGGAACTGAATATCACAGAGAATCATAATCCACATATTTTATTGGAGCTAGCGTCATCTGTGGATATATTTTCCAATCAGTCCAGATCCATGTTGTGACAGCTATCATATGGTGGTAAATACATTAGGCGTCATTTCAATGACAACAGGATGAAATGTTGCAAGAGAAACAGTTTTCTGTCATGTAACATGTTTGTGACAAGTAGAAGTTGTAAGAAATAAGAAATCATGAAAGTTAAATGGTCTTTGTGTAAGTCTGACGCATAAAGATCCAGTGGTACTTTTGTGGTAGTTCCAAAATGAATTTTTTCTCTATTTAACCTTTCTTAAGTAATTTATCACCTTTGATTGTAATATTATTCTCTTTATTTTGTGTTTTCTCAGCATAAATCATGTATTTTCCTATATTTGATGTACTGATTATGTAGAAATTAATAAAAGTTCAGATTAAAGTTGAGGGTTATCATATAAGAAACAGAAAAAATGAAGAAAAGGTGACTTTTTCGACAAAGATATCAATAAGTGAACATAAAAACAAGCATCTCCATCCACTGTCAATGGTTTTATTGGTGAATCAATGTTGTAGAGAATGATGGTGTTTCCATATTCACTTGCAGAGCCTCTGAACGTCCAAATGGGTCATATCTGATGACCATGAAAAGATGACAAACTGTATTTTACACCAATTATTTACATGTATTGATAGGATTAGTGGATCAACAGGTATTAAAGTTTAGATCAGTAGTTGATTTTGGTCACCAGTGGCCGTTTGGGTCTTTATGGGCTAATGTCTGTGTAAAGAAGTAATGACATGCATATCCAGTCACTGAAATGTGTGCAGGATCCCCAAAAAAAAACAATGGATGAAAGAATCAGAAAAGGTCCGCACAACCTGTGAGCTCGCAAAACAATTTTAATTTAGGAATAAAATTTTTTGGGAGCTCACAGGTTATCTGATTCTTTCATCTAATGCCTGTGCAAGTCATAAATACAGATATTGTTTTGTATTATTCAGTACTTTATTTTATGACAAAAACAAACAACAAGCAGAGCCCAGTTTAGAAACAGGGAAGTCTATAGTCATTTTCACTGCAGACAATTTGATTTTTAACCACACAAGTGTAATTGTTATCATTTATCCTATTCAGGTGCACCAGGATGTGGTTTTGTGTATGCTAGTTCATTTAAGTGGCTTCCTGGGGAAAGTAAATGTAACAGAACCATAGTAAATGTTAGCAGTCACACCTCTGCTTGGCCTGCTAATACAATCCAAAATATCTGCTCTAAAAAGGTCTATTTTTGGCAATGTGCACAACATCTTTTTCAGTGTCCTGACTCAGAATCATTTCATTTAAAGGTTTGTTCACTGAATGGTTCAGTTCTTGACTGTGTCGTCCCACTCACTGAGCTGAGGGACAACCAAACAGTAGCCTACACATTCCTCATGATCTTAGCCTTCTGGAACTGGAAGAGCTGCCACCTTAAAAACTACTGCAAACCTCATTTATTACTGAACACATTGCAAAGGTTTTAAAACTGAATGTTGAATGGTGTGTCCAGTAAAAAGGAAATTGTGTCCACATGACCTTCATCCATTTTGTTAAATATTGGGTAAGATTTCAAGGCAAACGGAAGCTTTGATTGACAGCTTACTTTCCTTCTGAGCTGCTATTCCAGTGTTTTTCAACCTTGGGGTCGGGACCCCACATGGGCTCACCTGGAATTCAAATGGGGTCGCCTGAAATTTCTAATAACTGATAAAAATAAAAACTTACTGATAGAGAAACAGTCACAATGCATTAAAGACAAGACAAACTGAAGCTGTAACTGAAGCACTGTGGTTCTGTTTATCTTTCAAATGTTCATTGCGGTCGGTTTCAGATGCTGCAGCTCTTTCATAATTCATAGTTTGAGTTCTTGTTTGTTCAGTATTAATTGTCAGCCTTGTAAATCCAAGCTGGACTGACTGTACATATCCTGACCAAGGAAAATAAAATTCTCCCTTTGTGCAGTAATCTACACCTGGCTTTACTGCCTCGGTCCATAATAATACATTATATAGACTAAATATCATCTAAAATCAATGTTTGTTTGCAACATAGTATAGCAAACTATTACATGATCAAAAACAAATTAATTTTAGCCACAAAAAAAAAAGTCTCTGTTTTGAATGTCTGGGGTTGCCAGAAATTTTTGATGTTAAAATGGGGTCATGAGCCAAAAAAGGTTTGGAATCACTGAGATTTTCAGTGAAAGACATTCATTTTTTTTCTATTATAGTTCTGGTTAATAAGTTGCACTAACAAGAATGTTTCAAAGACATTTTTAGAAAAAATTTACATTTTGCTGCTTCAGTATATTAGCATTAGCGACCTTATCACACATTACTTCCATTGGCTCCACCCTCTTGCCCAAATTTGGCTACTTCTGTCTGCAAAATATAAATAGAGAGGTGAAGTCCCACCCCTTCTGTCATTGCGTTCCACAAGACATTTTTTTTTTGTTTGTTTTATTTTGTTTTACAAAAAAAATTATAGTACAGTCAAAAGCAAGAGACAAGTTATTTTTTGATGCCATTTAAATTCTGTCATCATTTAAACATGTTAGTTAGTTAGTTAGTTAGTTTTTATTTCGAGCAGATAGAATCAGATAACAAAGAACCATACAACATGGTCAAACAAAAATTTTCAGTGCTTGAAACGAGTGGGTATAAGTATAACTTATCGACTCCAACCCCCTTTTTACAAACTGATAATTAAATTCATTCCGTTTCCTTTCCTTTAACACCCTTTTTTTCTATATAGTTTTACAATAACACAAAGCATCCATACAAACCATTCACATACATTTTTTTTAGTCACCTCACACACAATTTGTTTTGCATAATCAACCTTTTTTTACTATAAAGTATAATATTTAGATGCACTTTCATCATTTACTACACATATAATCATTAATAAATGTGATAATATCTCCTATCATGACAGTCTGTATTAATTAATTAATTACAAATAGGCAATACAGAATAACATCTTATTTTATGCATTCTTCTATAACTAGATTATTTTAAAAATGTGGTGGAAAAATTTACTTTTTATATTTTATACTCTTTATATTTTATACTGTTTGTACATCTTCTTTTAATGCTGAGTCATTATTCATTATGTGTGATGTTTACCACTCTGTAACACCCCCAACCCAGGAACGGAGTTCTTGCCTTGAGTTAAAACCCAAACACCTAAATGTCTGAATGTGTAGATAGAGGATGGCGCCTGCACTCCAGATTGGATCCAAGCAAGGTTAGAGTAGAGGTCATCATGACCTCTTCACGGAGCAGAGAAGGAGTAGTATGGGTGGTACGATGTACGTAAGGAATGACATCATAGTTGAGGGGTTGGATTTGGTTCTATATAATCTTTAGTTTTCTCTTGTTTAATCAGACTTCACTTATAAGTTTCTCTCTGATTGACTTCTCAATAAATGCATTTATTTATTTTAACTCTAACTTTCTCTCCTCGTCTTTGTGTGTGGGTTATCAGTTGAACATTTCCATAACAAAAACATAATTTTACGAGTCATGAAAATAGCAGTTTGTGGCAAAACTGCATCGATCTGTTGAAGAATGGAAATAGAAAGAGAACGTATCTGGAAATCGTGGCGGTGGTGTCGTCATCACTTTCTCTCACCTTCATCTGTTCAGGATGTCTTTGCGGCTTCAACATGACCAGACTTGTAGGGATTTTCACCTCTTGATACTTTTTCCCCTCACTCTCAAAGCAGTGGCTGTTTAGGTGTTGATGTACAGTATATCACAGTTGAAAAGAGATGGAATCCATTGAAGTGTTTGGTTTAAAACTAGATGTTTCTTTACGATCTTTGCCACAAACCATGACTTTCTTGGCGTGTAAAATCAGATTTAAGTGATGGATATTAAATGTGTAAATGTGACATGACTGAAACTATCAAAAATGTATTTCTCTCCTATTGACCAAAGTTGATAATTTTACCAAAGTGAGTCAGAATGGAAGGGGAAGGACTTCACCATATGTTCAAGGGGTAAACCTGAGTCTTTAAAACAGCTGTTCAAAGCCATTAGTCAGGCATGGGTGTTATATTAGGATGGTCCAACAATCATGGTAAAAAAAAGTTTCAGATAACCTCAATTAGAACCCTACATTAGGTTTTGGCATTCAAAAGATGATTTAGGAAAAAAATTGGAAGAAAAAGGAGATGTTTAGAGGTTGCACAAAGCCTCTACATCAGAGCATGGTTTGAAGCCCCATCACCAGCGAAAGCTCCTGCAAATGATTTGGCATTCCTTAAAAAGCTGTCACAGTATGAAAATTCAGTTGTCAGAAAGCAGTCTTAACAGCCGACATCTTTGGTATTTGAGTGAAGAATTGGTTGGCCTGGCATTCTTGGACTCCAGTGTGACACAAGAGCAGAAGCAGCTGATGGTTCACAACAAGATGGAAAATGAAGGTTCAGAGATTCCACTAAAGCACAGGTGTCAAACATGTGGCCCGGGGGCCAAAACTGGCCCGCCAACGGTTCCAATCTGGCCCGTGGGATGAATTTGCAAAGTGCAAGTTAGGGCATCAAACTCAAAAATAATATCATAATAACCTATAAATAATGACAATACCAATTTTTTCCCTTTGGTTTAGTGCAAAAAACATTAATTAAAATGTTTACATTAACAAACTATCCTGTAACAATAAAATGTGAATAACCTGAACAAATATGAACTACCTGAAATTTCTAAAGAGAATTAAGTGCAATTTTAACAATATTCTGCCTGTTATTAAATGTTTTGTGTATAAATGATAAGTTGAGGCATAATATGATAAAACTGTAATCACATTTCTTAACAAATTTCATTTTTTTTCAGGTTATTCACATCATTTTTAGTTGAATAGTTTGTAAATGTAAATATTGGCATAACTGAATGTTATTTTTTGCAATTTGCAACAATTTGGAGTTATTATTTAGTGGCTCTCATGCTATTTTTACTGGTCCGGCCCACTTCAGATTAAATTGGGCTGAATTTGGCCCCCGGAAGAAAATGAGTTTGACACCCTTGCACTAAAGCGTTGGGATGCCCTTAATCAAGCAGATATGAAGGGAAGCAGATCAGGGATTTTGTCACCACCAGCACCATGCGTTTCTTTGAAACTTTGGATCTGCCACAAACATTCTTCAGAATTCCTCCAGACGACTGGGCTGATGATGAAGACTTTCAGCAGGCTGATCAAACTGTGCATTCCAGAAAAGTTGTCAATGATGTTGCCGAAAGAGGGGTGGAGCTTATTCAAGAGTTCAACTGTAGCCAAACAAAAAAATGAAGATCAGAAACAGTACTGGGTCCAAGTTGTCAAAGAACACGGGAACATTTTTTGTCATTTCAATAAAGCAACAGTGGTCGCTGGACTTTCTAAGTAACATTTTTATGCGAGTTGCAGTTTGATTTTGAGAATAAAATCACAAATTATTCTAATGTGTCTTATTCATTTGGCTAGTTATGTTTATAGTATATAGAGCAATCTGCATGTGTCTTGTGCAACCTCTAAATATTAATTAATTTGCATAAAATTTGGACCGAAGTAATTTGGCCAGATATGGAACCAAATGCAGGGTTCTAATCCACAGAATCTTAAAAAAAAATTTTTTTGGACCACCCTGTTACACATACATGAAAAATGCACATGAACTTTTGAAGAACTCATATGTGTAAATAAGGGCTGTCAAAATGAATGTGTTAACGCAGCTTAATCCATCATCATCATCTGATTAAAAATTTTAAAGTAATTGACCCATCTGAATGACTCTGAATGTCTCTGGCAATGCATTTGGGGCCATTTGAAAACGTGGATGAATACAAATACTTAGGGACCATTATTGATAGGAAATTGTCATTTGACAGTAATACAGAGGCGGTGTGTAAAAAGGCCCAACAGAGACTTTTCTTTTTAAGAAAGATGAAATCATTTAATGTGTGCAGGACTTTGATGACTTTGTTTTACCAGTGTTTTATTCAGTCTGTTTTAACATTTTGCATTGTGCTGTGGTATGGTGGTCTTTCAGTGACCAACAAGAAGAAGCTAACTAGGCTGGTAAATGCAGCATCAAAGGTGGTTGGGGTCCTGCTAACCCAGTTGCGGGGCATATATGATAAACAGGTCAGCGGTAAGGCCAAGCAAATTTTAAACTGCCCTGATCACCCACTTTTTGGGGAGTTGAATTTGCTTCCCTCTGGTCGCCGTTTTAGGCTTCCTCAATTGAGAACTGGACGGGCTAGGGACTCCTTTATTCCTGCGGCTATCAGGAATCTGAATTCACGTAGCTGATACTAGTTTTTTTTTTGTTTTTGTTTTTTTTTTCATATGTCAATTTTTAAAATCTTTTACGTGATTATTTATTTTTTAACGCCCGTGGCCATATGGCAATTAACTTGTGTACTGCTCAATTGGACCTGTTTTTTTTTTTTTTTTTTTACTTGTGTTGGGAAGGGAGTGGCTCCATTGTGTGTTGTCCTGTTTTATGTAATTTTATTGGGGTGGCATATGGGGGTGCTGTTTATGAGTATGTGTTTCTGTGTATGTGCTTATGTGTTTATGACCCCTGCTGCACACCGAATTTCCTTTTCTAAGGATAAATAAAGTTGAAAGTTGAAAAGTTGAAGTTGATTTATCCAACTAGAGTTAGTGTCATGCATGAATAAATGATGAGTTGATCCGGTAGTGCAGGGTTCTAATCCAGAGAATCTTAAAAAAAATTTTTTTGGACCACCCTAAGTATTATATGGTACCGAAGTAGGTAATGGACAAACTAATATCTTGTTTTACCTTGATTATGGTCCGATATCCCTCTGATTTCCCGATTTTCACTCCTGATCATTTGGAAACACTGATATGATGAAAATTTGTCAGACAAAAGTGACTGCTGTAATAATATTGTCTGTGAAAGACTTAAAAACCACACAAATCATAAAACTGAAGCTGTGTTTAGACATTTAACATACATTGTTTACTATGGTCCAAAAAGATGATCAGGTACCGGAGATTAATGAGTCACCAAAGTACACAAACAAGATGGTTTTCTGCTGCAGTCTGGTCAAAACTGTTCAATCACAGACTATTTTTTTTCTACGTGTGTGTTTGTGTAGTGTATTTTCCTTGATGAGCTATGGCTTAGTCCTTGATATATTTCAATTTTGATATAATGGCTTGTATTATTCATGGAAAATTATTTAATAAAAGGCTTTTAAACACAATTTGCATTCACCAGAAAATCAAAGCTGGAGAGTAATTTATGAAAAAAAAAAAAACAATAACTTGCTGTTGTTGTTGAAGTTAGTTATTCATTTTTCATAAATAATAATGACAAAAACTCTCCCTTTTATCTTTGTCCAATTCATCTTTTCAAAAACCCAATTCATCAGGTCATCTAAAATGAATTTGAATATTACTGTTTCATCCCTTAAAACTATCATTAGCATGGAGCAGGATTAGGATACATGGTACCTAACTCAGTAACTCCTACTGTGTGTTCTGCAGTTTATTTCCAGTATGAGAGGGTGCCGTATTACTCCCTAATGGTACTTGAATGAACCTAGATTTGATTTCTCTGTATCTGTCACAAAGAGATCCAGATGCGTGACAAATTACAAGAAAGAAACATGAATAAATGAGAGGAGAAACATACCAAATTAAGATGCTTTCAAAGAGTTGCACTGCATGGTCCAATTGAGCAATAATCATCCAATCATGCTCTGTGGGATGTATAAAAAATTCTGCGCAGGCCCAGTTAATTCCGAGGTTGGATCAAGATTACAAGAGGAAAAGATCTGAGAGACTTTGAAAGAAGGTTCATTGTTGGGGCACAGAGGAAGGAGCTTTAGTTACAAAGGCTCCTGAACTGGATAGTGTTTCAATAGGAAATTAAGTGACACCTACGTATAGATCTGTGGGAAACGCATCAGCAACACAATTAGACACTGTATGTAACATATGATAACCATAATGCTTGTGCGATAGATAGATAGATAGATAGATAGATAGATAGATAGATAGATAGATAGATAGATAGATAGATAGATAGATAGATAGATAGATAGATAGATAGATAGTATAGATAGATAGATAGATAGATAGTAAAAAAAAAAAATCTGTAATTTAACAGAATTTTCACTGTTTATTTTACAGATTTTTCCTGTATTTTTAAGATACAGGAAAATATCAATGAAATGACAAAAATAGACTGTGATTTTACAAGTCAAATGTAAAATAACATGAAAAAACTGTAACTGTGAATAACCATAAAATTTCCATTTTTTTAAAGAAATTTTTTCTTTTTTCACAGAAAAATACAGTTAAAATACATTTGCATATGTATCATTACTTCACAAATATTTCTTTCTATTTATGAGATTAAACTTTTAATTCAAAATTTAATACTGTAAAAAAAAAAATAGATGAATAAAACGAGATAAAATTACTGACAATTAACCGTTAAAGAAGTATTTGTTCTGTAAGTTTAACAAGACTTGTTTGTTAATTGACAAATATCTTGTGTAATTACAGGAGGTTTCACCACAAAATGTT
Source organism: Sphaeramia orbicularis (assembly GCF_902148855.1). Lineage (NCBI taxonomy): Eukaryota > Metazoa > Chordata > Actinopteri > Kurtiformes > Apogonidae > Sphaeramia > Sphaeramia orbicularis. The sequence continues at coordinate 14,534,278 of NC_043965.1, forward strand.
GAATAAATGTATTTTTGTGAATGTAGAACATGTAGAAGCATTGAAACTGTCCAAATACAGTTTTTATCAGTGGATTGTACAACTTAGTCTCATTGAAAATTATTTATATATACATTTATAGGTAATTTGATTGTTTTAATACATGTAAATATTCTTTACTAAACATTAAAAAGTCAAAAAAGGCAAAATCTCATGTAAAGTTTGGGCAAAAACTGTATTTTAATTATGGAAAATTGCCATATTTTTATGAAATGGTAATTTTCCGTTATTTTACAGTATTTTTTCGGCACTCCTGCTACTAGAATAATACCATTTTTGGCTGTTTGTTTGTTGTTTTTTTTTACAGTGTAGATAGATGATAGATAGATAGATGATGAGATAGATGATAGATAGATAGATAGATAGATGATAGATAGATAGATAGATAGATAGATAGATAGATAGATAGATAGATAGATAGATAGATAGATAGATCGGCTTTATTACAGACTCATGGTCCACATTAAAAAAAACAGATAACACAAACACAATAAAAAACACAAAAAACCCTCTATACTTTCAAGAGGCAGTCATACCAGTGTTTCCAGAACAGCGATGTGTGACGTACAGCACTATATGCAAGATTTGTCAGCAATAAATTACAGTGTTTTCCGAGTGATTCAGGCGACACATAAATTTAAACATCAGATTTCTCACACAGCACGCAATGAATTTACATGATTAGACTTAAACAGTGTGATATGTATGTAAAACTGAAGAGTAACCCTTCCAAGAATGCCTTGTTACCAATTACATACAGAGGGATATTAAAGTGGGGCTGTCATGCACTGACATCTCATTACAAAGATGAATGCACTTCTGAGAATTCAGTGGTCAAAGATCATTGGCCTTAGTCTGCAGAAACGCAGAAAAAGAGTGATCTGATCAGATGAGTCATCCTTCACCATTTTCTTGATAAGCTGGTCAGTGTGTGTGTGTGTGTGTGTGTGTGTGTGTGTGTGGTGTGTGTGTGTGGCCTCTATCACGACAACAGGACTGAATACTTCACCCAAAGTGATGAATCCTGTGTATTCGTTTATGCTGTGGGGAGCATTTTGATGGTCTGGTTTGGGTCCACATGTCCCCTCAGAGCAGGGGTGTCCAACTCATTTTAGTTCAGGGGCCACATTCAGCTAAATTTGATCTTAAGTGGGCCGAACCAGTAAAGTATAATAGTAATATAGATTACAATATTACATATTTTTACTTTTTGGGCTATTTTTTTCAGTTGGGATTCTTGCACAGCACTTTTTACTTTTTTGTGTGTTAACATATTTTTTTTAATGACCAGACATAGTTTTATTTACAAATGGAAAAAATGACAAAAAGACAAACAATAAATAAATATACAAACAAATAATAAATAAGTAATAAATAAAAATACCTTTAACTTTTTGTTTGTAGTGTATAAATAATGTCAACTCTATATTTTTCTCTGTTTTAGAGTGAAAAAAGTAAAATTACATTATGAAATATTGCATCTACAAGCTATCCTTTCAAACAATGTGAATATATGAACAAACTGAAAAAAAGTGTCATTTTAACACTATTCTGCTTCATTTTATCATTTCCACATGTACAGTATAACTTACTAATCACAGCGGATCTACAAACACACAAAACATTTAGCAACAGGTGGAATATTATTAAAATTGCACTTACTACTTATAAGACATTTCAGATTGTTCATATTTGTTCAGATTATTCAGATTTTTTTTTTCAATATTATACTTTGTTTTAGTGTAAATACATGAAAACATTTACATTTACAAAGAGAAAAATTTGGAGTTGTGAGTATTTATAGGTTATTATGACCCACTTTAGATTGGATTGGTCTGAATGTGGAACCTGAACTAAAAATGATTAACATCTTAGTGTAATTTTTTCATTTCACAAATTCATCCCAAGGCCAGACTGGACCCTTTGGCGGGCCGGATTTAACTCATAAAGACCCAGTGCTACTTTTGTGGCAGTTCCCACGTGATTTTTTCTGTCTATTTAACCATTCTTAAGTCATTTATCACAATTTAGTATAATATTATCCTCTATATTTGCATTTTTTCAATGAAAATCTTTTTTTTTTTCACATTTAATTTACAGACCATATAGATCAGGGGTGTCAAATTCATTTTAGTTCAGGGGCCACAATCAGCCTAATACACAGGTATCAAACATGTGGCCCGGGGCCCAAATCTGGCCCGCCAAAGGTTCCATTCCAGCCCGCAGGATGAAAGTGTAAAAATTAACCTGAACAGTCAAGGTTGTTGAAATCATTTTGGTTCCGGTTCCACATACAGACCAATGTGATCTACAGTAAAAATAACAACACAATAACCCATAAATAATGACGACAAATTTTCTTTGGGAAAAATTATGTGGAAAAAATTTAAGTGAAAAAAGTAACATTACACTATGAAAATATTTACATTTACAAAACTATTCTTTCACAATAAAATGCAAATAAATACATAAATAAAAACAAAAATGAACAACCCGAAATGTGCAATTTGAACAATATTCTGCCTGTTACTAAATGTTTTGTGCATTTATGGATCCACTGTGATCTGTAGTTGTGCTAATAATAAGATGTAATTGCAGAAATTGTTCAAATTTTAGCTACAAACTCCAAAATTTTTTACAATATTCTGCCTGTTACCAATGTTTATGTAACATTGTGTGTAATGTACATGTAAAAATAAGTCGAGGCATAATATTGTAAAAAGAATTGCAATAATTTTTCAGATGAAATTTCTGTTTTTCAGGTTATTCACATCTTTTTTTGTAAAATGTAAATATTTTCATAATTTAATTGGAATTTTTTTGTTCTAAAACAGAATGAAAAACTTGGATTTTCATTATTTATAGGTTATTAAGTCTTATTTTACTGGTTCTGGCCCGCTTGAGATCAAATTGGGCTAAATATACTTGGCAATGTATCTATAGATGTAGTGTAGTGTCTGCAACAATAATACTATGTGGTGTAATTTTTTTTTATTTATTTATTATTTTTTATGTGTGTCTTATCCCAGATGTTTTGTGTTGTGCAAAAATCTAAATAAAAAGTTAAAAAAAAAAAAAAAAGTGGGCTAAATATGGCCCCTGAACCAAAATGAGTTTGACACCCCTGGCCTAATATAATAAAGTGGGCCAGACCAGTAAATAATATAAATAATAGGATAAGAACTTTTGAGTGAAAAAGTAAATTCCGTAATGAAAATGTTTACATCCATATACTGGAAAAATATCAAAGAAGAAACTGAAGAATTGTAAAAAGAGAAGTCCCTTCAATGTTTTGTTCTATTTACTTGGAGTCATACAGGTCAATGATTTTAATGCAGAGCAGAGATACATTTTACATATTTTACATTGATTGCTAAAAAAAAAAAAAACAGTAAATTGGAAGAGTGTCAAATCACCAACGGTAATAGAATGGAAACAAAGACTGAAACAAGTGTACACTATGGAAAGAATGACCGCATCATTACAAATGAAAATGGATCTTTTAAGTAGAGATGGCACATGGTCGAAGACTATTTGTATAATTAAACTTTTTGGGTTGTTGACGAGAATTGCTCTTATAAGCCCTGACATGAGGTGTTTGTATTTTATAGATGTGTGCATATGTATACAATATATGAATATTTCAATATTTGGCAATGTATCTATGATAGGGCTGTGCAATTAATCGAAATTCAATTACGATTTCGATTATTACACGCAACGATTATAAAAATTATGTAATCGAGAAAAAACGATTATTAATTTGAGTTGTTTAATTCACGCGCACGCAAGCTACCATGAGCTGCTCTGCCCCGCCCCCCTCTAAGCTACTGCTGCCAGCTAGCCGCAGGTCCACCCCAAGAGGAAAGTTGTACCTAGCGGTCTGGAAAAATAGCAGGAGAATCGCAGCAGAAGTGCTTGGTAAACAAAAAAGCAAGTCAAATTCATTGTATGGAATCACTTTGGGTTTGATGAAGAGCAAAAACCCATTACGTGCAAAAAGTGTTTCGTAGTTGTGTCCGCACCGACCGCTAACACACAAACCTTTTTAACCATCTAAAGTTTAACCATCGCAACCTTTATCATAATCTTATGAAAAACTAAAACGCATAAAAAAAAACCTCCGTCTACAACTTCATCCGCAATGCAATCTTCAGTCTCGAATCTCTTTACGCTGCAACTCCCGTATTAACCTAACTGAAACCTCACGGCACGCCACTGAATTTACTATGTTTCATACTACACTGAACATACTTGAATTTATAATTTGCACTTTACGTGAGTTTTTTTTTCTTATTGCTCCAGTTCTATGGCAAGTCTAGAGCAGTTTAATTCCAGTGCACTATTTGTTTACAAAAGGAAACATACTTGAATTTACAGTACACTTATTTGCATTCAAAGATTTTTTTTTTTCGTACAAAAGTGAACATACTTTGTTTTAGTGGTTAAAAGCTTTATTTATATTTAAAGAGTATATCTTACATTGTTTTGCAAGAAAAAATAAACAACTTTAAGGTTAACAAATAATCGTTTTTAATAATCGTGATTTCAATTATTGCTAAAATAATCGTGATTTTTTTTTTTTCTATAATCGAGCAGCCCTATCTATAGATGTAGTATAATTTTGTAACAATAATATACTATGTGTGTAATTTATTTTTTTTACATTTATGTCTTGTCTCAGATGTTTTGTTTTGTTCTGTTTTAACTGTGCAAAAATCTAAATAAAAAGTTCAAAAAAAAAAAAAAAGAAAATGTTTACATCTATGACTTGTACTTGAACATAACATGAACAAATACAAACAACCTGAAAATTCTTTAGTAAATGAGTGCAATGTTAATGACATTACACTTTAGTTTATCATTTACACATGTGCACAACTTACAGATCACAATGGATCTACAAATACACAAAAAAGAACAGACATATGGTCTTTTGTTCTTAATGTTCCTTTCTCATTCAGTGAATGCACATACATTTGGGAAATATTAAACTGAATGTGAATCTGGAAGAACTGGTGGAAAATCCAGGGAAAAAAAAAAAAGGAAACCAGAACTTATCATAACACTGGTGCTGAACACAGCATAGTAATGAAGTCTGTTATTTCAGAAAATTGTCCTCATGTTCGCCAGCTTGTTATCTGGCTAATAAACCAGGCTAAGCAGCAGCAGGAACACTTCGTCACAGCCTGAGTGAATGGAGTGATTCATGACAGTTTCACGTAATGTGTCACAATCACATCAGAGTTTCAGCTTCCAAAGTGAATTCAGGTAGAGGTAATGGACGCAATACGCTCGTTCTATTGGAACCATCTGTTGATATGTGTTTTCATGGTATAGTGCAGTTTTTAAATAAGTGTTTATTTGCGCTCAGATGCAAATGTCCATATGTCTGCTACTCTGCTATTACACTCCATAAGCATGCAAAAAGTTCCTACTAAATAAATGATAACACTGGTCAACAACAAATTTATTGTTTAAGTTTTTGAGCTGATTTAGGATCATTTTGGTGTGCTGAATCCAAAAATCACATTAATTTTGCTCAATCAGGTCAACTTTCTGAACTATGCTACATATTGGCTTTTTAATATTTTTGCTTACATTTACGGGCATTTTCACATCATATGATAAAAATTCTTTCATATTCTTGCAATAAACGAGTTCTGACGATTTAACTTTTGCCAATTTATGATTAATGTTTTTTTTAATATTACAGGTGAATGAAATGGCTTCGACTAGAAGATCTTGCAAAAATAAGCCTGACGTATTCTGCTACATCTGCAGTGAATACACCATTGTACCTAACAGGAATCAAGTGATCAAATTATTTTTTTTTCTCTTAAAACCTACTTTGGGTGAGAACTATATAAAAAATCACTGATAAAGTCAAAAAATGTCATCAATTTTGTGAGAGATCAAATTTTTCAAAATCAAATTAGCAAAAAACCTGACCTGATTGAGAAAAACAGATGTCATTTTTGGATTTAACGGTGCAAAATGGTCCTAATTCAGTTGAAAAACCTAGACAACTTGCAAAAAACATTTTTTTGTAACCCAGTGTAATCTATAAATGACAACTCCAAATTGTTGTCTTTGTTTTTTAGTGCAAAAAAACCCCATTAAATTGTGAAAATACTTACTTTTATAAACTATCCAAACAAAAAAAAGATGTGAATAACCTGAAAAAACTGAAATTTCCTAAGAAAAATTTGTGCCATTTTAACAATATTCTGCCTCAACTTATCATTCTACATGTGCATTATGGATCAGATCTACAAAGACACTAAAAACTGAGGATCTGGCAGAAATTGTTAAAATTGTGCTTAATTTTCTTTAGACATTTCAGGTTGTTCATATTTTCAGGTTATTCGTGTTTTTGTTACAGGACAGGTTATAAATATAAATATTTTCATAATTTAATGTTTATTTTTGCACTAAAACAAAGATAAATATTGAAGATGTCATTACACTGGCCAACCAACAAATTTATTGTTTAAGTTTTTTGAGCTGATTTAGGATCATTTTGTGTGCTGAATCCAAAAATCACATTAATTTTGCTCAATCAGGTCAACTTTCTGAACTATGCTACATATTGGCTTTTGTAACATTTTTGCTTACATTTATGGGCATTTTCACATCATATGATACAAAATTCTTTCATATTTCTTGCAATACGAGTTCTGAAGATTTTAACTTTTGCCAATTTAGATTATGTTTTTTTTAATATTACAGGTGAATGAAATGGCTTCGACTAGAAGATCTTGCAAAAATAAGCCTGACGTATTCTGCTACATCTGCAGTGAATACACCATGTACCTAACAGGAATCAAGT
>NC_043965.1:14541161-14588661 GCF_902148855.1 Sphaeramia orbicularis
CTTCCAATAACACACCTAAGGCTGAAATTTGAATTTCAGAGTATTTCTACAAGTGCCCTATAAAGGCTAAAGACTAAATAATAATACTTTACGCAGTGAATTTCTGATACTAATGATGTTCAAAGGGATAATGTGGATGTTGACAGGTGTGTGTATCAGCACTTATGTTGTTGTAATGTTCTAAAAATGATGTTCTAAATATATGTACCTTTCACCTTGCACGTGTTTTTCTTGTATTTTTATATATACATCTTGGATTTTTTTTTTTTTTTTTTTTTTTTTTTTTTCCACTTATGGGTCTATTTTTATATATATTGGTTGGATTTTTTTTTTTTTTTTTTTTTTTTGCCACTTATGGGTAAGGAACCAAATATGGTAACTTCCTTGACCTGAATTTCTACATAATAATAAAAAATTTGAAAAATTTCTCTAAAGTAATAAAGTCTTGTTATGTCCTCCAATAACACTCTGAGGTTGAAATTTGAATTTCAGAGTATTTCTCTTGTATTGTAATGTTTGAAAAGTGATGCTCTATTGTTGTAAAATATATTCTTTCACTTACATGTCTTTTTTTTGTATTTTTTATTTATTTCTTAGATTTTTTATTTTTTTGCCACTTATGGGTAAGGAACCAAATATGGTAACTTCCTTGACCTTGAATTTCTACATAATAATTAAAAATTTGAAATATTTCTCTAAAGTAATAAAATCTTGGTATGTTCTCCAATAACACACTAAGGTTGAAAATTTGAATTTCAGAGTATTTCTTCTTACATTGTAATGTTTTAAAAGTGATGTTCTAGTGTTCTAAAATACATGTTCTTAGCACTACCTTACATGTGTTTTTCTTGAATTTTTGATATATACTTCTTGGATGTTTTTTTTTTTTTTTTTTTCGCCACTTACAGGCAAGGAACCAAATACGGTAACTTCATTGACCTTGATTTTCTAGCTATAATAAAACATTTTGAAAAATTTCACAAAAGTAATAAAGTCTTGTTATGTCCTCCAATAACACTCTGAGGTTGAAAATTTGAATTTCAGAGTATTTCTTCTTGTATTGTAATGTTTGAAAAGTGATGCTCTATTGTTGTAAAATATATATTCTTTCACTTACATGTCTTTTTTTTTTTTGTGTATTTTGATATTTATTTCTTAGATTTTTTTTTTTTTTTTTTTTTGCCACTTATGGGTAAGGAACCAATATGGTAACTTCCTTGACCTTGAATTTCTACATAATAATTAAAAATTTGAAATATTTCTCTAAAGTAATAAAATCTTGGTATGTTCTCCAATAACACACTAGGTTGAAAATTTGAATTTCAGATATTTCTTCTTACATTGTAATGTTTTAAAAGTGATGTTCTAGTGTTCTAAAATACATGTTCTTAGCACTACCTTACATGTGTTTTTCTTGAATTTTTGATATATACTTCTTGGATGTTTTTTTTTTTTTTTCGCCACTTACAGGCAAGGAACCAAATACGGTAACTTCATTGACCTTGATTTTCTAGCTAATAATAAAACATTTTGAAAAATTTCACAAAAGTAATAAAGTCTTGTTATGTCCTCCAAAACACTCTGAGGTTGAAAATTTGAATTTCAGAGTATTTCTTCTTGTATGTAATGTTTGAAAAGTGATGCTCTATTGTTGTAAAATATATATTCTTTCACTTACATGTCTTTTTTTTGTATTTTTGATATTTATTTCTTAGATTTTTTTTTTTTTTTTTTTGCCACTTATGGGTAAGGAACCAAATATGGTAACTTCCTTGACCTTGAATTTCTACATAATAATTAAAAATTTGAAATATTTCTCTAAAGTAATAAAATCTTGGTATGTTCTCCAATAACACACTAAGGTTGAAAATTTGAATTTCAGAGTATTTCTTCTTACATTGTAATGTTTTAAAAGTGATGTTCTAGTGTTCTAAAATACATGTTCTTAGCACTACCTTACATGTGTTTTTCTTGAATTTTTGATATATACTTCTTGGATGTTTTTTTTTTTTTTTCGCCACTTACAGGCAAGGAACCAAATACGGTAACTTCATTGACCTTGATTTTCTAGCTAATAATAAAATTTTGAAAAATTTCACAAAGTAATAAAGTCTTGTTATGTCCTCCAATAACACTCTGAGGTTGAAAATTTGAATTTCAGAGTATTTCTTCTTGTATTGTAATGTTTGAAAAGTGATGCTCTATTGTTGTAAAATATAGATTCTTTCACTTACATGTCTTTTTTTTTGTATTTTTGATATTTATTTCTTAGATATATATATATATATTTTTTGCCACTTATGGGTAAGGAACCAAATATGGTAACTTCCTTGACCTTGAATTTCTACATAATAATTAAAAATTTGAAATATTTCTCTAAAGTAATAAAATCTTGGTATGTTCTCCAATAACACACTAAGGTTGAAAATTTGAATTTCAGAGTATTTCTTCTTACATTGTAATGTTTTAAAAGTGATGTTCTAGTGTTCTAAAATACATGTTCTTAGCACTACCTTACATGTTGTTTTCTTGAATTTTTGAGATACTTCTTGGATGTTTTTTTTTTTTTTTTCACCACTTACAGGCAAGGAACCAATACGGTAACTTCATTGACCTTGATTTTCTAGCTAATAATAAAACATTTTGAAAAAATTTCACAAAAGTAATAAAGTCTTGTTATGTCCGCCATAACACTCTGAGGTTGAAAATTTGAATTTCAGAGTATTCTTCTTGTATTGTAATGTTTGAAAAGTGATGCTCTATTGTTGTAAAATATACATTCTTCACTTACATGTCTTTTTTTTTTGTATTTTTGATATTTATTCTTAGATTTTTTTTTTTTTTTTTTGCCACTTATGGGTAAGGAACCAAATATGGTAACTTCCTTGACCTTGAATTTCTACATAATAATTAAAAATTTGAAATATATTCTCTAAAGTAATAAAATCTTGGTATGTTCTCCAATAACACACTAAGGTTGAAAATTTTGAATTCAGAGTATTTCTTCTTACATTGTAATGTTTTAAAAGTGATGTTCTAGTGTTCTAAAATACATGTTCTTAGCACTACCTTACATGTGTTTTTCTTGAATTTTTGATATATACTTCTTGGATGTTTTTTTTTTTTTTTTTTCGCCACTTACAGGCAAGGAACCAAATACGGTAACGTTCATTGACCTTGAGTTTCTAGCCTAATAATAAAACATTTTGAAAATTTCACAAAAGTAATAAAGTATTGGTTATGTCCTCCAATAACACTCTGAGGTTGAAAAATTTGAATTTCAGAGTATTTCTTCTATATTGTAATGTTGAAAAGTGATGCTCTATTGTTGTAAAATATATATTCTTTCACTTACATGTCTTTTTTTTGTATTTTGATATTATTTCTTAGATTTTTTTTTTTTTTTGCCACTTATGGGTAAGAAACCAAATATGGTACCTTCAATAACCTTGATTTTCTACATAATAATAACAACACATTTTGAAAAATTTCACAAAATAAATCCTGCTAAATCCTCTAATAACACCTAATGTGTATTCTATGAGTGCTTTATAAAGGGTTAACATGACCTTTTAAATAAGTAGTGGGGGTGATAATCAAATTGTAGCTGCACATCCATTAACAGTCTGAGGAGAAAGTCTATTTACAGCGTAGTGTCATTAATGCTGCACCTTTCCATGTTATTTTAGATGCTTAGTTCTTTCAACCAAAATTTCCAAGTAGTTTCCGATGCTTTGAAATTACCTGCAAGTAGTGCCTGTGAAAATTAAATTTGCAAGCTATCCTGAGATTGTTTAAACTAGAAATTACTGCGGAACATTTTACCCTGGATTAAGTTGTCTACATAAACCTGCGTCAACGTGACTAATAGTGCATGTGGTAATTGCTGTATTAATAATCTCCATAAGGCCTTAACATAAATAGGCCTATCGTTATGAGATTAATGCGTTCTTGTGACCCACGTGTTAATCATAATGTTGTCATAATCACATTAAGACTGAAATGTAGGGAGGTAACTGAAACGCAACCGCAGTGCTCCTGAGAGACACGAACCCACCACCAAGTCCCTCATTATGGACTATTTGGCTTATAATGAGGGTGCAGAAACACATATGCATATACACACACACAGTATCCAGTGAAAGAATTGATCGACAAAGGTCAAAACCAGTAGAGGATGACTCACTGGAACTGAGCCCCCCGTTCTCCTCAGAGCTCAGTCGTTATGATCCTCGCCCCTCTGCTCAGCCTCTGTGTGACTCAGACCGCCGAGTGTCAGTCCCATCATCCCACAGTCACCTCCAGCCCGTGTGCACTTGCGCTTCACCAGGTAGTAAAACCATTAGAATCTATCACTATTAGGTTTCTCCCTCTCCCTTTATCCGTGCTTTTATTTGCCTCATCTCTTTTTACCAAGCTGTGTCTTCACTTCCCCATAAAACGCATGAACTATCGCCTGCCTTAAAACATTTACTCCCCAAACTCGAGATTTTTGACTCCTGCCTTTTATTCGCCTCGTTTCACTGTATATGTTTTCAGTCTGAACCAATTTATTCCCTGTCAAATGTTAAGCTTTAACAAAACTTACTGACAGTCTGAGAGCTCAACACATTCGTCTACACAGGAAAGTGCCAATTTTTTAACCCTAAAGCAGTGATGTGGTTTTGTACTCATGGTGAACACCTGTTCTGCCCTGTATGATAGTTAACTTGACGTAAAGGGAAAAAACAGATCAGGAAATAGAAATCGGCTGCATAAAAGTATAATTTTATTTATTTTTCATTTCATAATTTGGAGGCTTTGGAGATTTCACATTACCCAAATTTTGAACCACTCATAAACTTTGGAACAGTCCTGGACATCCAACACAAGCAATGCCAAAATATCCACCGTTTAAACTGTTATACAAAATATGATCTGGTCCCAGTATAAAGATACTGATGTTCCATCAATATTCTGTCTTAAATGTTAATGTGTGCTTGTTGTTCCTCATCCAGTTGGTCTTTGTTGTCCATTACCATCTGGTATTGCTCTTACCATCGCTGGTATGTGCTGCCCTTTACCATTAGTGCTGTTGTAGTTTTGGTTTTTTTTTTTGTTTTTTTCTTACCATTGTTGGTATATAATTATTGCTGTTCTTTACCACTTTTAGTTTTGAAGTTTTTTGTTTTTACCATTGTTGGTATTTAATCCTTTCATGCACGAATTATGAGAACCTTAATCAAATTTTTTTTCCTGAGTGTTTTTATTCCTCTTTAGGCATGAAAAAAACAATGCGATTGAAAATTTTCTTCTGAAAAATGATTTAAAATAAATAATAAATAAATAATAAATAAATAAAAAAAACCCAAAAAATACATACAAAAAATAATCATGAAAAAAAAAAAAAAAAAATTCTTATGAACCTATTTTTCATGAGGCTGCAAAATGTCCACTCAGCTGGACACCACACGTTTAATTTTTGACACACGGAAACATGTATTTACTGATAAATTGTGTGAAAACTATGGAGAGGGTTTGTGATTCTGGGGTTTAGCTCAGGAGAGATCTACATAATTTTACCAATTCATGTCAGAAAAGATATTAGTGTCGTAAGAACTTTAATAAGGATATGTGTAAAAAAACAAACAAACAAAAAAACAAAACAATGAAAAGAACAACAAAACCCATGAGATACACAAGAGAACAGCTGTAGAGAGAGCTGTCCATGGAGTGACCACTGTGCATGAAAGGGTTAATTGTTATCATGTAAGTTACTGTTACCTGGGGTAGCACCACCAGGAATGTACTTTGGTTCTATTTTTTACCACCATTTGGTGTAAATAATGTAAATGCTGTCAAATGAGTCATTCTAATTTGGTATAGGCTGTTTTGTCATTGTTCTGGCTTGAAGTCAAAGGACAGGAGTGAGTATTTACAATGTTAATTATATTAAGTAATTGATGATGAGAATGGGGTGGGATTAAATAAGGTTTTTGTTCTTCCCACTCCTTTTCGAGTATTGATGAATGATTTTTTTTTTTTTTTTTTGAATTTGCATGTATTCTGTAAATGCTCGAAATAACAAACAAATGAATGAATGAATTTTTACCCTGCCCCCTAAAGGGGAGGCAAGGGGTATTGTTTTTAATTTCGGTTTGTTTGTTTGTTTGTTTGTTTGTTAACACTGTGGCAGCAAACTATTGGTTGAATTCATACCAATTAGGTTTATAGATTGCCAGTGACCCAGAACAGATCTGATTAAATTTTGGGAAAAGTAGGTCAAAGCTACATTGTTTTATGAATTAAAAAAAAAAAAAATCCCCTATTTACTTATTCAATTCATATTAATATATATATGAATCAATAAATAATAAAGGTTGAAATTCAAAATTTCAACCTAGTGTGTTATTGGAGGACATTACAAGACTTTATTGCTTTTGTGAATTTTCAACATGTTTTTATTGTTATGTAGGAAAATCAAGGTCAATGAAATTACCAAACAGGGTTTCTTACTCGTGAGTGGCAAGAAAATAAATAATTAAAAATCCAAGAAGTATATATAAAAGATACAAGAAAAACACAAGTAATGTAAAAGGAACATGTAGTTTAGAACATTAGAACATCACTTTTAGAACATTCCAACAACATTAGTGCAGATCCAGACCCCTGTCCACATCCACATTCTCCCTTTGAACATCATTCCTTACATAGTACCATTACTTCATGGTACCTAACAAAGCAGGTCCACTCACTGTTCATGCAGAGGTGGACCTTACAGACCCTGTAGACCACATTGGACCTGAGATTGTTGCCTCACTATCCTCACTGGAACTGTTGCTGTCACTGTCATGTAATGTACAGGGCAGGGAAGCAAAATTTACAATATTTTGAGGCAGGGATTGAAAGACAGTGTATGACTAATTAGTTCACTGAAAGTCATGAGAATTTATTTGCCACAAGAAAATTTACATCATAGAAAATGTTTTTATTCTATGTGTCCTCCTTCTTTCTCATTACTGCCTTCACACGCTTCCTGAAACTTGCGCAAGTGTTACTCAAATATTCGGGGTGACAACTTCTCCCATTCTTCTTTAATAGTATCTTCCAGACTTTCTCGTAATAGTTTGCTCATAGTCATTCTCTTCTTTCCATTATAAAACAGTCTTTATGGACACTCCAACTATTTTTGAAATCTCCTTTGGTGTGACGAGTGCATTCAGCAAATCACACACTCTTTGACGTTCGCTTTGCTGATTACTCATATGGGCAAAAGTTTCTGAAAAGGTATGGATAATAGTGTTAGGTATGATTATGACATCAATATATGTTTGGTTTCAAAACAATTGACGTAGTGCCTGCTGAGAAAAAACAACTAAATGTTCATTGTAGATTTTGCTTCCCCACCCTGTATGCAGAAATAACCAAAAATAGTCACCTGCCAAATAAAGGGTTAACACACCAAAAACAACACGAATCACCACTCTTGATGATTGTCTGCATCTTCAGATTATCTTTTGCATCTCATTTTCAACTTTGATGGTGAGTTAGGCGATTAAACTTTTGATGTTAAGTACATTAGATTGCTTTGTTGTTTCTCATTAAATGTAATTATAAGTTAAACTGAAACACTCTTTGACAGTGATCCCCCTTTTTTCTCGCTGGCATGCGTGCAGGGAGAATTCCCAGAGGTGTCAGCCTCATTGCGGCAGACAAGTCATTCTCTAAGCTTCTGATAAAGGCTCTGCTCAGAGATTTCTCGGGAATCTCTGCATTCGTCAGCAACATAAGGCAAAGACTTGTGCTTGAGACAAGTGTGTTTTTGTGGTTGTGAACTCATGGTAGTAGATGTCGATTCGAGATCCATGTCATATGTATCTGCAAAATCACTTTGAACTCTCCAAACAAATAACAGCTGTCAAGATTTCCCCTTATCAATTTGCTTTCCTTGAACCTTTTGTCATGTGAAGCAAATCTGATAGATTTGAGAAGATGATAAAGACGAATTGGGATGACACAGAAAAGATTGGAGAGAGAAATTGGAGTGGGGAATGGATAAAAAGGCAAAGATTTCATGATCACAGTGGTTGAGGAGAACACAGGACACAACACAAGAGGGGACAGAAATGTATCATGGGGCAAGGTCGTGAAGTGTCTGATGTGCACTCAACAGGATCTTGTGGGTTTACTCTAAGTTTTACTGGAATGCAGGGTCTAGGGGAATGTGAGGCTAACAGGTATAGTCTTAGTTAATAGACTGGCAGTTCCATTTGAAGGCTGTAAGTGATTTAGAGCGGCTTATCTAAAGCAATACAGAGGGAATTACAATCATTAGATGGGAGAGAATGTAGGTATGAATTAATATGGGGGATCCCTAGAAGACAAGATACACCTGATTTATCCATATATCTTAGATGAAGAAAAAGGACTCAGGACAAGCTGACAGTAAAACACCATATCCGATCACTGCTGTTACCTCAGTGCATTAACCAATAAACTGTGTTTTAAAGTTACCGGGTTATCACTTTCTTCTTTTGGTGGAAGAAATGTGGAGGCACCAAATCTTTGTTTGCATAAAACCATCCCGAGTCAGGTTTCAGTTTTAGCAGAGAGATACATTAGAACAGTATATTGGAACATTTAGAAAATGGCTGAATGACTGACCTGGAAGAAACATGTGGAATGTGAAGATGAGTGGTCCAAGGGCTGATCCCTGAGGCACTCCAAACAGCTGCTTTCCATAAAGATGATCAGCCTAAATAAGAGGATCAGTCTGAATATCTACCCAGTTATGCAGCCTATTGCCGTGTTTCCAACACATGGAACCGGCTCGACTCGGCTCGGCTTGATTCGAGTACCAGGTCCTATTCCTGGAGACCGTTTCCATTACAGGATACTACCGACTTCACAGTACCTGGACGTCATAGTGGTGCAGCCCATTACTTCTGTGTCGTCTGCTCAGAGAGTTGCTGATAAAGTCGCTCGTTGCATGTTGTCTCGTCAAGCTCATGCTGAATTTTTACATCTGAATCTCCTCAAACAACCAGGGTGTAGTTTGGCGGGCTGTCATTACAGGGTGGGGAAGCAAAATTTACAATGAACATGTTAGTGTTTTTTTCTCAGCAGGCACTACGTCAATTGTTATGAAACCAAACTATATGATGTCATAACATACCTAACACTATTAGCCATACCTTTTCAGAAACTTTTGCCCATATGAGTAATCAGGAAAGCAAACGTCAAAGAGTGTGTGATTTGCTGAATGCACTCGTCACACCAAAGGAGATTTCAAAAATAGTTGAGTGTCCATAAAGACTGTTTATAATGTAAAGAAGAGAAATGACTATGAGCAAAACTATTACGAGAAAGTCTGGAAGATACTATTAAAGAAGAATGGGAGAAGTTGTCACCCGAATATTTGAGGAACACTTCAGGAAGCATGTGAAGGCAGTTATTGAGAAAGAAGGAGGACCCATAGAATAAAAACATTTTCTATGATGTAAATTTTCTTGTGGCAAATAAATTCTCATGACTTTCAATAAACTAATTGGTCATACACTGTCTTTCAATCCCTGCCTCAAAATATTGTAAATTTTGCTTCCCCACCCTGTATATGGACTAATCTACCACTATATTTACTGTCAACTTCCACATCTGTTTTTTTGTAAAAATGGCGGGTCACAGAGACAACTGTCTGACCAAGTCAGCGGTCTGCATGTTTACACGTCACATTTTAGTGTCTGGTCCCCAGTCCTGGAACCTCAGTGGAGGGTGACACCAAAAAATAAGTACCGGGTACCATTTCCAGGTCCTTTTTCGTAATGGAAACGCAAAAAGGCCGAGTTGAGTCGAGTCGAGTCGAGCCAATACCACGTAGCAGAAACGCAGCATATGTCTGTTTGGTCATATCACAGTAGTGTACTCTTACATTTGCAGAGGGTGACGTCAGAGCGATGTGTTAATACTAGCTAGTTGGAAAAATGTGATGCAATGTAATGGCTAAGAAATACTGTTTTTGGCTTTTAAATAACCCAGTACAAGTACTTTTAATTTCAGTTGAGACTTATAACAGAGCATCAAGCAACTGTTTACAATCATTCTCAAAACAACTTCTAAGTACAACATTTGCAGAAACAATTCTGTTGATAGCATAAAAAATACTCCATAACTGTTATTATGACAAGGTTAGCTAATGTTTGGTTAGCATTTATCTTTGGTTTAGGAGGAGAACACCAACACTTCTATATGTAAGTACATAAAGTGCTTTATCATACTAAGTCCATCCTAAAATATCTCTTTTAAAGATCATCCCTATTTAAAGATGACACCTGGTTGATGCCACTTTTCATTTACCTCTGCAGTGATTCAAACAACTGCAAAAGGCTGCTAAATAATGTGAACATGGAGCATTATGGTCTCCTTTATGTATTTACTACCTCTAGAGTTGAAGCTATTCGAAAATGACCAGATGACAGGAGAAAATGCTGGTTCCATCTATCCTCCAAAGGTAAAATTAATCCAGTACATCAAGATATCAGATTTCTGAAAGTGTTTACAACACTTCTACAAGTCTGCAGTAGATAACCCATGTAGAAACAGGGGTCCAGACCAGTTTAATTAAACATCTGTGAAGCAGCAAGCTGTGGGTGGATCTGGAAGTTAAGAGGGATTTTTGGGTGTTCATCTGTCCCATTGAAACACCAGGAGATTGCTTCAAAACAGCTCCTTTGTGGTTCTTGGGTTTGGAAAGCCTTTGAAGGGAAAAAAAACTTGGGGTTTTAAAACAAGGTGTATGTGTGTGGAAACACAGATCAGCCATTCACTTTCAGCTGAGCTGAGTGCAAACCACTTGCCTCCAGTGAGATTGCTCTTCTCACCTTATCTCCTCTGCTATGCTGCAGCTACTCACCACTGCCTATCTCACAGCAATCACATTGTCCACGGTTCAGATCTGGCCTATTTGTTTCTCATCTAAATATCTCTTTGAGCGTTATGTTTCAGTCAGACTGATCTGACATCATACTGTAGCTCTGCCATCACGGCTTACGGTAAAAACTTTTACAAAGCTCTGAAAACTCGTGTAAGTTCTCCCTGCTGTTCTAATGTTTCCTCTTGTCTCTGTTAGAGCAGTAATCTGTCAGCCTTCAGCACCAAATACCAACTGTGGGAAACAAATGTTGAGTCATTCAGCCTTATACATGTTGCAGTGTTTCGCTGTTTATATCTTTACAGATGTCATTCTGTATATGACTCATGTCCATGTGGAATAATACTTAACTATTAAAAGTTTACAGTAACTCAAGTCCATTGATTATCAGTGACATTTCATTGTTCAATAGAAAAAAAATAGATTCCTGTCCTATGTTACTGAAATTTGGGGATGATTACTTTATGATCATGACTATATTCTGGGGAAAAATATCAATATGTGCCCTTTTATAACAATATTTGGGCTCTCTGTTGACACCTGTTTCAACCAAATAGAGTCTGATATAATAGCTTTTACATCCCTCGTTGCAAGATGACGCATCTTATTTTTGTGGAAGTCTCCTAAACCCCCGTCTATTTCACCTAGGCTTAAGGATGTTATGTTTTTTCTTAAATTAGAAAAGATTAGACTCTCATTACAAGGTTCCTCAACTACATTTTTTAATAAATGGCAATCTTTTTTAGATTACTTTCAATCTTTACAAACACTGCCTTCAGATTGTTCTCATCACACCTTCACCCTACTCTATTTTGTTCTTGTTTAGGTGTTGTTGTTTTTGTCATAATTCATTCTGTCTACCAATTATTGTCACATTTGATACATCTATGTAATGTCTAATTTAAAAAAAAAAGTCAGCACAGGACTTTTATTATTATTATATTATTATTATATTATTATTGTTATTATTATGTATTTATTTTATTTTCTTCTATTTCCATTAGCTCAGTTAATATTCTTGTACATTACAGATTTGATACTGCTTGTACTTATTTGATTTTCTACTGCTCCGAGACTATGTTATAATGGTCTTATTTCTGCTGTTGCCCCTTCTCAGAGGGCCTTGGGGTTGGTTTGGGCATGGGGGAAAATGATAAAAAAGGCAATGTATAATGAATGCACTGTAATTCTGTTCCTTTGTATGTACTTTTACATTGCTCAAAAAAGAAAAAAAAATCCCTTCAAACAATAGAAATAAATAGTTTTCTTTTTATTTTATTTGTTCACTCTTTCCTTTTTAAATTCACCTTTAAATGTGATTAAAGTCACTGTTTTTTCCACATATTTTATCAACATATAACTCAACTAGGTCAAGAACTCCTTTCTTATAGTATAGAACAACTTTATTAAAGCTCAACCGACACATTTCACTTATAGCTTCCATCAAGGTCATCATAAAATACAGTATATTACCAACTCTTGAGGAGTTTTTCACCTGCTCTCATACAGTTTCCCATATTAGTACAGCTTATACAGTATGTCTGTTCTTCTTCCTTGTCATCAGTACAGTTTATTCATTTTATTCCACTTTGTCAGTCACATGAGTGCATATATAAAAGAATGTTACAGTGCTACAGATAAATTGAGTGGATTATTGCACTGGCTCAGTTAAACTCCTTTCCTGCCTACACCATATGTCTGAATTAACAACATTTTTCACCGCTCGAGAGAAGCAGACATCACATTCTAGGTTGATAAAAGGATCATGAAAAACAAAACTGAAAGATGATGAAACTTAATATTACACATTTCCAACAAATACGAGTCAGGTTTCCATCTGCAGATCTGGATGTTCTGAAAATCTGCAAGATTTATGCTTCATCAGTTACTTTTTTTTCCAAATACTGTGAGCTAATTCCAAAGACTGTAGTTCATTTGCAGCCAGAGGAACCATGATGCCCTCAGTGATTTCTGAACAGCCATTTTGAAGCTAATATTTGTGAGTTGGACATCATCATCTTGGCTTTTTTGGAGCCAGATGTGACTATATTTGGACAAAAGAGGCGAAGCTACAAGGGCATAAGGCATCAAATGTGAAGTAATGCTAAGTGCTAGGCTACTGACTTGGTAAAAATGGTAAATTTCATTAAGCACTGTGTGATAAAGTAATGTTACAGTCTTGTTTGTGGAACCTGTTTACCTGATTATTAAATAATCCAAAACTCCAAAAGCCTAGGGCCAAGTTAGCTGTCATACAGACCATGTCAATCAAAACCCAACAAGGCAAATGTCAAAGGCTCTATTTAACCTGAGATCTGATTACAGAGGAAATATTTAACTATGGACCACTGAATAACTTATAGGTGCGTCCAAATAAGAAAGATGAGACCAAAATAACTCCTCGAAAATGTGTATTTATTTTCAAGAGCAGTTGATATTGTGCTGCTTTTCCACTACATGGTACCAGCTCGACTCGACTAGACTAGACTCGGCCTTTTTGCATTTCCATTGCGATAAAGCAGTGGTCCCCGTACCGGTACCGTCCGTGGATCATTTGGTACCGGGCCGCAAAGAAAAAAAATTGTGGTTAATATTAAAGCAATTTTTTCCATTAGTCTTGCTGAGATTTTATTTTGAAAAGCAATCCTTTCCTCCCTTGCCTCACAACCACTAGACTCTGGTGCCATTTCATGAATCAGTAGAAACACAAGCTAAAGAAATGAGCCAAAACCAAAATTCACTGGAGAACTTTTTCAGAAAGAAACGAGGAAACGATGAAGCTGCAGAAGGGTCACAGACTGCCTGCAAACAGAAAGCTGCACTTAGAAGGAAATATCAGGATTCCTGCTGAAGTTACAGGTTCATCTCAACAGGTAATACACAAGCGCCTCCAAACTGCTCCAACACATCCATCCATGTTTGAGACAACTTCAAACCTCTGTGCATTCTGGATTAAAGTCAAAACAGAATATGCGGATATCGCCACAAAAGCCCTGAAAGTCCGTCTTCTGTTTCCAACCTCATATCGTTGTGTGTCTGGGTTTTCTGTGATGACAGTTACCAAGTAGACTGGATATACAGAACACAATCAGCGTGTCTCCCATCAGCCCCAGATGGACCGTCTTGTTGCAGGGAAACAAGTCCAGGGTTCCACTGATTCTGCATTAGGGTGAGTTGATATTCTACTGTAGAATCATTGTAATGGCCTGATATACAGTGTAAGTGTTTCAGATCACATGCTCTGAACTGACAAAGTTTTTTGTTATTGGAACACCTGCACCTCTACCGGTCCACGGAAAATTTTCATGCGTGAAACCAGTCCGTAGTACAAAAAAAGGTTGGGGACCACTTGCGATAAAGGACCTGGAATCTGGTACCCGGTACTAGTTTTTTGGTATCACCTCCACCGAGGTTCCAAATCAGGGGACAGATACTAAAATGTGATGTTTAACACTGCAGACCACTGATTGGTCAGAGAGTTGTCTTTCATAAATTACACCTGAGCTGAGATTTAACCAAAGGTCTTTGAGCGGACTGTGACAAATTAATGGGGCCCAGCATTTGTGGGGGCCCATAGAGCAGTGGATACATGTTAGAAGTTGTGAAATTTCATGTAAGATTCGCTGTATAATAGAAGCATGGAAGCTGAGAGCTGGACGTTGAAAGTATGTTAAGTTTCATTTTCATTCATGCCAGCATTAGTTTACATTAGTTATGGACCGCACTGCCACGTATATAACTGCCACCTAGGGAAAGGAATCGATAAGACTTTAACGATTCCGATTCCATTATCAATTTTGCTTATCGATCCAATTCTCTTACCGATTGTCATTGGGTGAGAGAATAAAAGAGTACAAACAGGTGTGTTTGCGTTAACTGTCTTTTATATTTCCATCTTTGCACAGAAAATATAACACATACAGTATGTACAAATAATAATAACAGATGATGCCGGGCCCGGTTTGGGGGGGGGGGGGGGGCACGTACAGGGAAAGTGAAATTAAAGACGCTTTACTAATTCCTCTATTGCTGCATTTCTACTACATGGAACCAGTTCGACTCTGCCCATCTCCTGTTCCTGTGCACCTCATTTCCTTTCCCCTACCTTCGGAAACTTGTATTTGAGGGGGTACGACGTTTGTTGCCCACACCGGAACCAGAACCGGATGATGGCCTAGTGTTCACTCTGCCACTAGATTAACAAGCGCCGCAAAGTAGCGTATCAAATTAATCACATGATGTGGACAAATGTTTGAGCATACTGGAGGGATTCCACCCTTTTGAAGAAATGGAAGCTTTGACAGTGTTCCAGCAGACCTGGTGTCATCTATTTGGAGCATTTCTGCCTCAATGCCATGTTGGCTACGTTCTGACCAAAACAATGCAGCGTACGTGTGACGTCATCATGCATGCGCAACGAAGGCGGAATTGATAAGCAGAATCGTTAAGCAGGCAGGCAAATGATTCCAACGAATCGAGCTACTGGGATCCGGTTCTCAAAAAGAAACAGTTCTCGATTCCCATCTCTACTGCCACCCCTACCCCACATACAGGGTGGGGAAGCAAAATTTACAATATTTTGAGGCAGGGATTGAAAGACAGTGTATGACCAGTTAGTTTATTGAAAGTCATGAGAATTTATTTGCCACAAGAAAATGTACATCATAGAAAATGTTTTTATTCTATGTGTCCTCCTTCTTTCTCAATAACTGCCTTCACACGCTTCCTGAAACTTGCGCAAGTGTTCCTCAAATATTCGGGTGACAACTTCTCCCATTCTTCTTTAATAGTATCTTCCAGACTTTCTCATAATAGTTTTGCTCGTAGTCATTCTCTTCTTTCCATTATAAACAGTCTTTATGGACACTCCAACTATTTTTGAAATCTCCTTTGGTGTGACGAGTGCATTCAGTAAATCACACACTCTTTGACGTTCGCTTTCCTGATTACTCATATGGGCAAAAGTTTCTGAAAAGGTATGGATAATAGTGTTAGGTACGATTATGACATCAATATATGTTTGGTCTCAAAACAACTGATGTAGTGCCTGCTTAGAAAAAACAATTAAATGTTCATTGTAAATTTTGCTTCCCCACCCTGTATACCCCCCCCCCACACACACACACACAGACACACTGTTTTTTTTACCAAATCACACCCTGCATCTAAACCCATAAACAGTCACTTTCCCACATAGATGCATTATGGGTGTAAAAGCAGCAGGTGATTCTGATTATGTATCAGTGACATAAAGCAGTGGTTTACCTGGATAAAGGATTTGGTGACAGTGTTGTTTGTGCAAGAAAATAACTCTTCGCAACACACATCTCCTGCTCATATCTTTGTTAAAAATAATAACTTGTTACTTGTTACAAATGGTCAAATGTCTTAGAGATTGTAAGTATTGTGGCTGCTCGATAAGCTCCGCAGCTGATGTTGAATGCTCATGTGCGCTTCTCGAATAAAAAGGCATCACACTGTGTCTCAGCTTTACTGCAGGTACAACAGACAAGATTCATTTCAGAAGGGAGCGAAGACAAGATGATTGCATTGTGGTTCAGGTACAAACCAATTCAGAGCTTGGAAAACAAAATTCTATCAATAAGTTTATTACTATGCACAAATTCGGCCAAATCCCTGCACCTGTGGCACTATATTGCCTTAGCTCAATATTGTCTGCGAGCCTCACCATATTCTCCTGCATTTCATCTATGGGGGGGGAGGACAATTCACAGTCATCGGTGTGGATTCATTTGTGAGGCTCTCTTTTAAAGCAAACAAAAGAAACAAAAATCGCCCCCCACCCTCCCACCCCCCTCTCTCTCTGCTTGTGCTGCTGATGCCTCACATATAATGATGACTCTCGTTACTCCATGCATCCTACCAAGTTCACAACAATCTAACCTTTTTCTACTGCGGCTGTTTCTATGACAACGCGAACCCCTGCTGCAACTTTAAAGCGTGATAAACACAAAAGCCAGATAATGGGATTTGATTGATCTAACTTCTCTCCGTGGGACTGATATCAAGGCTGATAGGGGTGTTTGGCTAACAGACACAGATCAAAAGGTGATAATATTTAGCTCTGCTTACAAATTTGCCACAGTTGAATATTTCTCAATAGCGTCTGTCAGATTTGTGGTTGGATTCTTTTTTCAAGGCTGTCATGTGGATTTGCTTTCAAATGTGGACTTGTGCTGGGAGATTACACATCGATACCACGCGATAGGTGAATGTATCCCAACAAAACGGATGCAAACCTGGCTTTCCGTGTTATTAAACCGTTGCTGTATTATTGCCTGCAGGAGGTATTGGATCTTAGTGTTATATGAGGCTTGGGTCGAAAAGAAGAAAATCCTGGGCTTTCTCTGCCGCGCTTTCCTTATTGCATTTGACAGGACAGCGACCACATAACTCAATTCTGTCACCAGCTCAAATTGAGGCCTCCGAGAAAGTGCTGTGCCATTGACCCCTGGGCTTCACTCAGTGCCTCTTCAGCTAAAATCAGCCCAGATTATGTTTTGTATTTCTCTGCTTGGCCCCTACCTCACATAGTAAGAGGGATTGGCACTGTAATCCAGATCTGAAAAATACTCTGAGTAACATGTGATGATGCGTGGCACAATAATGATGCACCATCCTCAGTTTGAGTCTCTTGCCAATCACTGGAGTGGAGTGAAATTAATCACTCTTGGGGGCTGTCAGTTGGCGTCAGCTAGGAGACATTTATCTTTGAACCCATGTCAGTAATTTGGCAATAACGGTTCCTTTGATTAATTCACTGCCTGAATCTCTGCCAGGAGAGCAGGAGTTCAGAGACAGTGACAGATTGGTGATGCTTGTATACTGTAATTCCACGGCCCTCAACTTTATAGTGATTAGAGTTGCGTAAAAAAAGACAATACAGATGAAAGACACGCTTCTAACTGTGATGATATATAAGTGAATCGTTGTTTTATGGGAGTCCCGCATCTCATGTTGCTTTGTCAGCGGCGAGCAGCAGATGTTTGCCGCATCCAAGAAGTTGACTTCAGACTTGTAACTGCATAGGTCTGACTAGGGATGTAACGATTACCGGTATAATGATAAACCGCGGTAAATTCCCCGACAGTTAGTATTACCGTTTCAATTCTAATTATCATGATAATCGTGTTTGATTACTGCACATTCAACACAAACTTGATATGGAAAATGGTCAATGTCCACAAGGTGCCATCTTTAATAGACATTTGTACGTTTGATGTTTACATGTTAATATTTGAATTTTATTTGGGGGGGGGTTGTTTCTTTTTTTTTTTTTTTTTCCAAAATACAACTTGGTTAAATTATTTCAGGTTGTGTATAAGACAAGAATTTTTCTGAACATTTCGAGCACATTTCAACAATACCGTGATAATAATGATAACCGTGATAATTTTGGTCACAATAACCATGATATGAAATTTTCACATCGTTACATCCCTAGCTCTTACTAGTGTTTCTCACCGCGTCCTCGGAACATCTTCATTTATGCTGCTTAAGCAAAAGTGTTGACACAAATCCAGCTAACCACGTTAATTCCAGAATACCTCCAAAAAAGTTCAGGCATGAAGAAGAAGACATTGCAATAATTTACCAGACCTGCAATGAGTTAAAAAAAAAAAAAAAGCTTATATTCAGCAGGTGTTGTTTCACATCTTACCATCACCAGTTGATTTGTTTTTTGGACATTCACTTCAAGGCCTTTCATGGGGCTTGTCTAAGAGGCAACACTCTTAGGATATCTTATTCTTTTTCATTTGACAGCCCCAGATGCAATCTAGCTTTCCAGGGTATTGTCCTTTGTACACATTTCCACACAACACCTTTTCACCAAGCTAAAATGGAAATTAATGACTGTTATCTTCTACACAATTGAATCTATTAGGCGGAAACATTGGACTCTTCATTTTGGCAGACTGCCGTTATTATTTTAATATGGCAATATGTCAAGATGAAACATGAGCATGATTCTTATATTTAATTGGTTTATTTTGTGTTTTTTGGCCCCCAGTGTTATTCACAATTCGTGGACAAAATAAAAATGACTAATTATTAAAAACACCAAAAAAAAAAAAAAATCTCCTTTTCTCTTTGGGCCACTTGTTAAAATTCATTGTCTAATAATGTTTGCAAACTGTCTCATATAATTGGTCTCAAAGAGTAATGTTTTAAACTGGACATGCATCCAGAGAAGGAAAGTGTTCACATATGTATACAGCTATATCTGAGTTGTTTGTCAGCAGATTTCCTTTGGGTCCTAGCTGCATTTTAGCAACAATTTTTGACAGCGAGGGTCATGATAAATATAATTCTCCAAGCAGATGGTCTCATCTGGCTTATCAGAGTTTCCCACCTCCTTGTGGATGTTTTCCCCAGCTCTCTCATTCTCCTCCTGCAGCTCTCTCTTCACCGGAACACCTCAATAAAATATGTGCTTATTTCTTTATCTTACCATTCGTTTACTGCCTTCCTGTACAGACAAATAACATCTCCTACTTATCCATCAGTTATATGAACTTAGACTGTAGGCCCGGCTCAATCTGTTTTCTCTGCTGACAATAATTTCCAGTTGATGAGGGGAAAAAAATGTGACATCTAGAAGCTGTGAGGTATGCGTGGGTGTTACATTCCACTCTATATTTCATTTAGCTGTGGGTTTTCCGACTGTAGCCATGGAAACCATGCCACACTGTGACCCCTCCCATGGTAATACCTTATTAAAGAGAAATTTTGTAATTTAATGTAATGGAATAGCTGTAATTGGATTAGTATACTATTACAGCCATTATCCTTATCTTCACAGCTCTGCCTGAAATCTCTTAAATGCTCCACTCACTGATGTACTTTCTAACACTGGTTTGTCCCCTGGCAGAGCAAATGTAATAGCTCATTTAAAAACAAAGCTATGCAATGGCCGTTTAAATCACTGATAGTTGTTGTGTATTACTTTTCTGCACAGATGACCTATTCTAAATATGCAACGGTTTGATTTCCAGATTGGCTTTCTGCAAATGTCTAAAGAGCTATGGATGGCTGCAAGGCTGCCACCTGCCTCGCTTTCTCTGGCACGTCCACTTGGCTGCCTCCAGCTGCCTGCTGGAGGAATTAAGGAGGAGATTTGGACAGCCTGGGCAGATGTTACAGCTGAGTTGACATTAGCCTGCATGGAACAACATGCTGCTCTGATGGAGAGAAATGCTCTGCACTGCAAGGCTTAAAGGATGTTTGCCTACTTCATTATGTCACAGACAAACTCTGCTAGCCAAAGTATATTTTTCTGCCCACTGCCCACGGTTATTTTAAAGGATGGACATGGACATCCGGCCGTGCAAAACTGCTAGACCTGCAAAATTTGACTACATGTGTTGACCTCATGAAAAACTAGCTGTCACCTCAGTGGTATCTAACAGGAACTTCAATAGGATGAGGTTTTGGTAAGTTGGATAGTAAAGAAAAACTTTCCCTCAAGTGTGGGACAATGGGATGGCTTGTCAAAATATGAAAACGAATAATGCAATGTGATACCCAGCTGTGAAATGAGCGACAAAATCAACATGGTGACATTTAATCAACTATTTAGTACTCGCTGGCAGGTCTCAGGGACATGCTTAATGCCGAGGGTATGACTGACACATACTGTCTACTAGGATGAGGATTTGCTGTCCAAATACATTGGTTGTTCCGTCTTTATTCATTCCAGCAGCAAAGACCCAGTTCTGTATTACTATGAGCAGGTCTCAGAGTGCTCTCATACAATTCACAACTTATATGACTTAATTCATTTAATAAAGATTCATTTCCTATGTGTATGAAATGCCAGGGTATGTTTTTCAGACCACCTGCAAGTTTAGAGAATAAAAACGCTGAGAGAAAATAACACTTTCTGTCTATATTTTCCAAATCCATAACGTAAACTTTGCCAGTATATCTGAATCGGAAAATTAAATATTCATGAAGGTTAAGGGTCCATGCTGTTTGACTTTATGTGAGAGTACAGGAAAATCTGAATTTGTTCCAGGATATGCATTCAACAATATTTGCTCTCTGCTCTTTTAGTTCTTTCAAGATTTATGAGGAAAATTATTCAAGTGCCCATGATGCTCTATTAAAATGATCAAGCACAGCCTTATTAAGTTAATCCCAAGGGACTTAACATGTGAAAATCACACGAATTAACAATTTATGGGCAGAGATGCCTGGGTTTATTGCTCATTTACACACATTTAATAAAACCAAATAATCTCTTTTATTGAGGTTTGCATTGAGAAACAACTACCATAACAAAGTGCATATGTAGATGCAACCATAGACTGTAGATTATGATTGGACGCACTGTTACCTCTCAGTGCGTATGAATGAAACCAAAATCTGGAGCTTCCATGTTGCCTGTGTGAAGCAATTTCAAGAACTGATTTCAGCCACCAGGGGGAGATTAAATGTTGTCATGGTGAACATATTTACAGGTTATGATCCATGCATATTTTTATGGCTTGACTAACTATGGCCTTAAAAATGCAAATTGACTTAAAAAATTAAGATGTGCTTATTTATAGTTTGTGTTGAAATCTGGGTTGTGTGCTAGCTAGGTCCATCTGTAAGCTAATGACTGTCTGAATTCCCTCCATCCATTAGAGCAGGGGTCACCAACCCTTGTCCTCAAGATCTACTATCCTGCATATTTTAAATGTTTCCCTGTTCCAACACACCTGATTCAAATGATAAGCCTGTCATCAAGGTCTGCAGAAGCCTGATAACAACCGTCAGGTGTGCTGGAAGAGGGAAACATCTAAAACATACAGAATAGTAGATGTCAAAGACCAGGGTTGGTGACCCTTGCATCAGAGTAATGATTTCTATGTAGTGGACAAGACTCAATTTTTCCTTTATTTATTTATTTATTTATTTATTAATTATCTTTATTGAGTTTTTTCACATAGTAACAAAAACGTGTTCATGTACATTCATTGTGCTCAATGCCACAAAAAAGAAAACACGCAGTAAAACAAAAAGCAAACAAACAACAGCAAACACTGAACATCAAAAACCAAACTGAGGACATCATATATCGCCAATCCTAAGTTGTTTACACATTTGCATTATTAAAATAATCAACGAAAGGTTGCCGTGCTAAGTGGAATGCATTTAATTTCCCTTTTAATGAAAATTTAATTTTTTCCAATTGTAAGTGTTTCATTACTTCTCTCATTAAGGCTGAATGGGCGGGGGGAGTTAGATTATCTTTATTTTTTTTACCTTGAATTCTTCACTGCTGCTTTTATGCGTGCAAAGGAAGCTATTGTTAGCTTACACTTGTACTGTGCTATGGGCTGTGTCACTACCCAATCAGTTCCGTAAGTACCAAAATGGTTCCACGGCTTCCACATGTGTTTTCCTTTTTACGACAATTAAGAAATATTTAAAATGGATGGTTTGAGAAGCGCGATACTTGAATGCATGTCGCTACCAGATCAGTTCCAAAAACCAGATGGGTAATAATAATAACAATAAATTAAAAAACAATAATTATACTATTCATACTTTATTTATACTACTCTACGAGAAGTATTTAGTATTACACACTCATAATCATCAATCTGCTGAAATTACTGTGCAATATATGTTGGTAATTTTAGATTGCATTTATTTTTAAGATGTATTTTTGTGTTCTTATTGTATTTTTTTTCCATCTGATGACAAGTAAGATCCAATGAAATTTCATTTGCAGTTTACAGTACATAAACAGATGTATGTTGTGAATGACAATAATAAAGCTATTTATAACTATTATAGAAAAACATCTCTGGCACTTTTTGTCCAAATGGACTTGCTGTATCCAAGATGGCGGACTATCGTGTGCATGCCAAATCTAACTCTGGCAGAATTTGACTAGTTTTCGTCTAAACTGTAGACGTATAATAATTTCTTGATATATTGTTTACTATCATTGATATATATTTTCTTAATAAAATGACGTTATTTCTAAGCTCAGAACACTTTTTGAAGATCAGTTTAATGTGCTGTAAATTGAAACGTTGGAATGCAAGTCGTGACGTATTTTCGCGCATGTGGGTGACCTAGCTGGAACCGATCGTGTAGCGACAGGCCGGTTCTTTGCTGACATTAGCTGACTCCATTTCCAAGCTAACAATTACATGTCAGAATCAGTCAGAATCAGAACACTTTATTAATCCCAAAGGGAAATTACTGAGTTGGAAGTTACTGTGTTGCACAGTTTGTCACTGTAGAGGAGCAGAGGATGTTGACAGTGAGTGTCTGGAGTTTTTAGAAAAATAAACCCAAGTATCCTACATGGACTTAGTGCAGGCTGTTATCATGGATAGGAGAAACAGAAAAATGTTAGCATGGAAATGGGGTTAGCTGATGTTAACAAGTGATGACCTCTTAACACAAGCTTCACATAAAACACACAAGGACATGCAAACCTTATATATGGACTGAACTAACAGTGACACAATTCTGCATAATATCTGTGTTTTTGGCTGGTTTCCTCATTGTTCCTAACATACAGTTTAGTAGACCTGCTGCTTTAAATCCAGCTCTGGAAACTAGAATTTAGAAATGCAGTATAATGGAAGGCTCTCCTAGAGACTTCATCCACACTCTGAGACTCGTCTTACTCCCTATTGGGACATTTGCCTGGAATAGAAACAAACAATTATGCTTCATTTTCTCATTAGAGACACATTTGATAAGATAATTAAGGTCCCACAGAAACATCACATGAAGAATTAATATATCCTAATGAAAATGTGATTAATATAAATAGTGCTCTGCCATTAACAGTTATGTCTGAAAATAAACCTCTGGGTGCTGGTGTCTTACTGTGCTGCTGAAGATTTGGGACTTAGAGTATGAGAAAGAAAATGAGTTTTTAACACATAACCCTATCAACCCACTGCAGATATATTGTGGTCTTTTTGTGCTATGGGGCACTAAAAACCATACTTATTGCCCTCTTAAAGGGATAGTTGGCTTCAGTTTGTTTTGTTGGGTGCTAGGAGTTTACTTTGTTCATGCCAGAATCTCAACATCAGTGGCTGAGATTGTATTTGTTCTGGGTTTGGATAAAACTGCTTCAATGACGATGAACAGATTCTTTTTTTTTTTTTTTAAATATGTTTCAAGGACTTGTGTGTGATTGATCAGATTGCTCCCTAAAAATATTCTCAGTCTCCTTTTATGTACCAAATAGCACAAACAAATCTCCAAGTGTTAATTGAAAGATCAAATGCTGCGTTATGAAATGAGACCTTGTAAGCTGACGTGAAGGCAGAAATCAGAAACCGCAGTTGCAGATCATGTTTGCTGGCGCTGCACTCAAAAACGTTTAATCACATAAACAACACCACATCTTTTTTTCCCTCCATACTCTTCTAGCTTTTTTCCTTCACAGTAATTACATGAGACTAAAATTGAAAGTCATATTGTTTTTCTTCTGCCTCATAGCGGTGGTGATTATGGCTGTTATGTGCTGCTGTCCATGGCTGTGCCTCCTGACATTAACTTCATTGTTTGGCAGATTAATCTGCCAGCAGGTCATATCTCTGCCTTCCCTTTTGCTCCAGCTACATGGTGTTAACGATGCGTCAGCCCGGTCAACACTGTCACCATTTCTTTAGGCTATATTGCGATGATTCACATGAGTGAGCCATTAGGAAATGGATGTTTTCATGACCCTGTGAGGAGGAGAGCGAGTGGGTTGAAAGTGCAGGCTTTCTGAAAGGCAGACGCCCTAATAGCCCATATACACTCCCCGTGTGTGCATGTGAGGCGGCCACTGTGGCCACTTGATAGATCCGTCTTCTTAACTATCTTTAGTCTCATCTTTGTGACTGACTCATTAAAAACTTCTCATCGTGAGTGCAACTCGGTATAATGGAACCCATTTAATAAAAAATAAGACATCAAAAGGAGGATGTAGATGCTTTCCTTTGCATGGATAAGTATTGGGTTCTCTATGTTTTGTTTGGACGTGCTTAAGCATTCACCCTGTTAAGAGCTCTGCGAAAACATGAGAAACACTTAGTCCTTGTGAGGAAGGATTTGTTGTTTACAGAATGCCTGGGCTTTTATAGATGCAGTGGTTTGTTTTCATCTTTCTTTGACTCGGAAGAGCTTTTTGGTGGTGGTGGTGGGGGGTGGGGGTGGAGTCCAAGGAGCTAAGAGTCTGAATTCATAGTCAGGGCCACATCTCTGGTCTAGGAGCCCTCCCACTGAGAGCTGAGGTTTTCCATGAGGCTGACCCATTGCACACTAGAGGAGAGGCGATGGGGCAAAAGAGTTTATAGAGGTCCTCATGGGAGATGCCTGTGGGTATATTACCCCTCCTACTGCTCCACAGTGCTTTTGTACATGCTGCCTATCTTCCCTTCCCTGTGCGCTGTCCTGCACTGTAAAGGCGTGGCCGAGGCTCCCTCAGGGACCCATTTGCCATCTATAAAGCCTATTGCTATGGAAATTGTGTGTAATTTCAGGGGCTGTTAACAGTCAGAGTGCAGGCATGCATATAGACCGCTGCTATCATCACACTTGAGTAGAAAAGCACCCAGGGCTGATTCTCATATTCGTGGCTCTTTTGCCAGCCTTTGCCCCTACAACATGACATGCATCACCTGATGCTTGCAGAATAAGGAATGGACAGACTGGGAAGCGGGAAGCTGAGGTAAGAAGATGGGAGGTAGATGGACTGGAGGGAAAATGAGGAGGAGGCAGCAACACTAAATGTGTGTGTGTGAAGAAAGAGAAGGATAAGAGACTGGAATACTATATGAGAAAGATGGAAGCGGTGAAAAAAGCAAAAGGGGATGGTGTAAGGGAATCCAGGGAGAGAGAAGCCTGAATCAATATTTATACTGTGAGGCGAGACAATTCTGAAGCAGTAATTAAATTGGTGTGTCATATTTCATTCCATTACTGGGCCGAGCTTGCATGCAAATGATCCAAAAGGCCTCCTTTTCAAGTGGATTTCATTTCTTTTATGACAGTGAATAGAATAGAGCCAGGCAGAGAAAAATAAAATACTACTTCAGTATTCATGAGCTTATTGTTAGGAACTTGGGGACCATTCAACTGCAGTTCTGCAGGAAGGGTGTGGGGGGTGGGGGGTATGGGGGGGTACAAATCCCTCTTGGAGGCAGTCAGCTCAGCTGTAAACTGTTTTACACTCAAACTAGGCGCAGGGGTGGGAAAGCAAATCAATCTCATTTGAATAATGATTAGTAAAATGAGGCAACACTGTCACTGATTGGAAACATGGTCTGATTCCCAACATTGCCTCCCGTCCTCCCTTCTCTGGAGTCAAAGAGCATGAATAAAACATACCAAAAGTAAATGTTACATAGACAGATATTTTGGGTCAGACGCATCCTCTGTCAAACATCCAGCAGTTACGTATGTCCTGACATTTTCAGAAATATGACCATTTCAATGCATGCTGTGCCACTGTTCGTTAACACTGGAAACAGGAAATTGGATGGATGACTCTGGAAGGTGACTGCTGTCCTGTAAATCCTGCAGCCAGTGTTTACTGTAAGTATTAGTTTCAGGTACTGCCTCCCTATTACAGTGCTGTGCACTTCTGACAAATGGAATTTGTGGTGGAACAACAAAACACAGCAGTGCTCTGTGTAGCCAATTAAAAGTTTCCCTTCCACCTTTTTGCCTCTGAGTATTGGTTATCCTTTCTTCAGTTTCATCTTTTCCTTGTAAGAAAAGGATAAAAAGATAGAGAGGAATATCCAAAGCACAGCAGTAATTTTTTAACACAGTCAAATTGTGTTGCTATACCCCCTGATAACGGAGAACGGACCCTGACCTGTGAGAGCGACCGCAGACGGTAAATGGCCATAGATGGAGAGCCTCTGGAGCGGTGCCATGTCCAGCACACAGGTCCTGCCAATGGCATCTGAACAGCAGCCAGTGGGAAATCTGACATTAACGTCTGTGGCGGAAAGAACAACAGCTGCTTATGTTGTGTGTTGCTCTGCCAGTGCCCATAGGGGAAAAGGTTGTCAAAAATGATGTGTATCTCTAGAAATGTTCTGAATTGTTTGTGATCACGGCTGCTCCTTCATACTGTTTTTCACTCATAGTAGCAGAGTCAAGTACTTGAAGCAGATACTGGTGATCTGTTTTTTATATACAAGATGATAAATAAGGATATACAAATACCTTCGTAGTAGCAAGAGTATTATTTTTAATTTAAAGTTTCTTTATGTAAGATTGTGTGTGCTTAGGTGTGAAGTGCACATTGGAGTCTTGTGTTTTTTTTTTTACGTTGGCTGACTGCATTTCTAAGCCAACAGTAATTAATTTGGGACACTGTTGTAGCTGTAAACAAGATGAATGGAAGCATTGGAGAACTCAGGCCCAAGCAGAAGGATTTTCACTGAAAAGCCAAATTGAGTCCTCTACATTGATTTCAGTGTCCAGCTTCTTATCATGGATGTAGGCAACCGTAACGATTGTTACTTTAGAAATGAAGTTAGCTAATGTTAACAAACGACTGGCTTTCAACACTCTGAACAAACTTCACAGAAGCAAAATCCTCAGTGCAACAAGTTGGAAAAACACAGTTGTACTTTTTTTTTAAGGTACAAATATTCACCATTAAACAGTCACTTATTGTGATACATATTAGTCACATACTAGCTTTATTAATAATTACAATAACATATCTATCTATCTATCTATCTATCTGTCTGTCTGTCTGTCTGTCTGTCTGTCTGTCTGCTATCTATCTATCTATCTATCTATCTATCTATCTATCTATCTATCTATCTATCTATCTATCTATCTATCTATCTATCTATCTATCTATCCATCATCCATCCATCCATCCATCCATCCATCCATCCATCCATCCATCCATCCATCCATCCATCCATCCATCCATCCATCCATCCATCCATCCATCCATCCATCCATCCATCCATCCATCCATCCCAGTGATCACCGTGTCTGCGTGGGTTCTCTCCAGGTCCTCCGCTTTCCTCCCACCATCCAAAGACATGCACTGATAGGTTAATTAATTAATCTAAATTGCCCATAGGTGTGAATGTGACAGTGACTGGTTGTTTGTCTCTATATGTCATCCCCGTGATGAACTGCCGACATGTCCAGGGTGTACCCCGCCTTTTCCCGTAAGTTGCTGGGATAGGCTCCAGCGACCCCCGAGATCCTAGTGAGGAGAAAGCGGGTTCAGATAATGGATGAATGAATGAATTACGAATCTTAATATAACACCTATTGTCATGGCAGCTAATATAAAGCAGATAAGGAAGCATATTATAACCCATAAGTGGGTGGGAAAACTCGATGTAGTTGCAAAGTCATTAAGAACAAAGCATTGAGGTACTTAAAAGCACTTTATTCACCTTTGTCCTATGTTATTATTCCGTGTTGCTTTGTAACTTATTGGTTCAAATTCTGATGCTTAACCAGAAACCACATTTCCCACAATGACAAATGGGAAATAAAACATGCAAGCACCACATATCACAATTCAAACATGATAATACAATCCTTCTTTAATTTCTATGAGTGTTCAGTTATACTCCGTTGATGTTCTGTGTGTTATTTTGTATTTATTCTCTTGCATGGGCGGCTGTGGCTCAGTTGGTAGAGCGGGTCATCCAATGACTGGCGGTTCAAATCTTTGCTCAGACTGTCCACATGTCGAAGTGTCCTTGGGCAAGACACTGAACCCTAAATTGCTCCCAGTAGGGCAGGGGTGTCAAACTCATTTTAGTTCAGGGGCTAGATTCAGCTAAATTTGATCTGCAGTGGGCCGAACCAGTAAAATAATACTATAATAATAAATAAATAATGTCAACTCCAAACTTTTCTCTATGTTTTAGAGCAGTGGTGTCAAACTCATTTTAGTTCAGGGGCCACATTAAGCCCAAATTGATCACCAGTGGGCCGAACCAGTGAAATAATAGCATAATAACTTGTAAATAATGACGACTCCAAATTTTTCTCTTTGTTTTCAGTGCAATCAAAGTTAAATTATGAAAATATGTACATTTACAAACTATCCAAACAAAAACGATGTGAATAACATGAAAAACCGGAGATTTCTTGATAAAAAAAAAAAGTGCAATGTTAACAATATTACACCTCAACTTACCATTTATACATGCATATTATGGATTGGATCTACAAAGGCACAAAATATTTAATAACAGAAAGTATAATGTTCAAATATTACTTACAAAATTTCAGGTTTTTCACATTTTATTGTTAAAGGGTAGTTCGTAAATGTTAATATTTTCATAATTGAATGTAAGTTTTTACACTAAAACAAAGAGAAAAATATGGAGTTGACATTATTTATAGGTGTAATGTAACATGTTTTTCACATTAAACTTAGAAAATTTGGAGTCATTATTTATAGGTTATTATGCTATTATTTTAGTTGAGATCACATTGTCCTGTATGTGGAACCTGAACTAAAATGAGTTCGACATCCATGATTGTTAATATCTGAAGTATAATTTTTGCAAATTCATCCTGCGGGCCGGACTGGACCCTTTGGCAGGCCGGATTTGTCCCCCGGGCCGCATGTTTGACACTTGTGTTTTAGAGCAAAAAAAAAAGTTGATTTACATTATGAACAGGTTTGCATCTACAAACGATCCTTTCAAAAGATGTGAATGACATGAACAAACTGAAAAAATAAGTGTAATTTTAACAATATTCTGCCTAAGTTTATCATTTACACATGAACATAATAACTTACAGATCATAGTGGATCTACAAACATCAAAAACATTTAATAACAGACAGAATATTGTTAAAATAGTACAGTCTACTCTCGTTATACCGCCAACTTCCGTTCATGGCCAAATTGGCGGTATAGCGAAAATGGCGTTACAACAGATTGCGTCCATAATGTGCATGTCTTTACTATATGATGTCTATGCTGCCTCCGTTAACCCGTTCTAATTGCGTTTCTAAATAAATCTTGATTCTGTTATGTTGTAAGGGATCATTTACAGTGGGGAAACATTTGAAGCATTATTATACCGTGTCGGGAAATGACACCCCATCATGTTGAGGCTTTGGCTTAATCCCACGTCCTCTTCCCGACATCCTGACCTACTGAGTGTTCTGCGATAAATGAACGGTGGCCGTTCCGTAGACCTACTCGTAGCTTGTCGCGATCAGCGTCTGGCGCGTTTGTTTCAGTGCATTGTTAAAATTTATGTGTACTCGATGGCAATCACGCTGGCGGTATAACGGTCGGGAAATCAATGGTATAAGTGTTGTTTGTGCATGGAACTGGGCTGGCGGATGGCGATAGGCGGAAATGGCGGTAGCTAATGGAATAATGCATTGGGGATTTTTGTGCAATGGTTTTGGTCGGCGGTGAGCGAAAATGGCGGTATAACGGCGGGCGGTGTAACGAGAGTAGACTGTACTTGCTTCTCTTAACACATTTCTTCAGTTTTAGTGTAAATATCTGAAAATATTTACATTTACAAAGAGAAACAATTGGTGTTATATGTTATTATGATAGTATTTTACTGGTCTGACCCACTTGAGATTGAATTGGTCTGAATGTGGAACCTGAACTAAAAGGATTCTTAATATTTTAGTTTAATTTTTGCATTTCACAAATTCATCCCAAGGGCCGGACTGGAGCCTTTGGTGGGCCGGATTTGGCCCCCGGGCCGCATGTTTGACACCTGTGCAGTAGGGTCTGGCACCTGCAAAGTGTGTAGGAAAATACTGTGGTGAATGAGCATCAATCTGAGGTAGTTAGTCACCACTGTGCAGATGCAGAATAAACATTTATGATAATGCAAAAACAGTTGAAGACTCAAATGGTGTCTATATGTGTGTGTTTCTAGCTGTGTTTATAGGGGCTGTGTCACTCAGGGTGAGGCTGAAGACACTGAAAACAGACCTGAGTGGTTGTGTCTGTGTTTGGAAGATAGAAGAGATGGAATGGGCTCTGCTGGTGCTGTTGGTCTGTGTTTGGACTTACTGTTATGTATCACTCCATACTGTCAGAAGTAACTAATACCACAACAGAGGTGTTCAAGCTCTGCCACACTCCTGTCCAACATGTCGTGAATTAAGTCAATAAAGTTACTATTGCTTATAAAGCCTTACATCAGGGGTCTCAAACTCATGTTCTTTCAGGGGCCACATTCAGCCCAATTTGATCTCCAGTGAGCCAGACCAGTAAAATAATAACAGAATAACCTATAAATAATGACAACTCCAAATTTTTTTATCTTTGTTTTACTGCAAAAAAACCCACTAAATTATGAAAATACTTACTTTTATAAACTATTCAAACAAAAAAGATGTGAATAACCTGAAAAAAACTGAAATTTCTTCAGAAAAATACATGGAATTTTAACAATATTATGCCTCAACTTATCATTTCTACATGTGCATTATGAATCAGACCAACAAAGACACTAAACACTTATATTAAACAGGCAGAAAATTGTTAAAATTGGACTTAATTTTCTTTACACAGGTTGTTCATATTTGTTCAGACTATTCACATTTTATTGTTTCAGGATAGTTTGTAAATGTTAATATTTTCATAATTTAATGTTATTTTTTGCACTAAAACAAAGACACAAATTTGAAGTTGTCATTATTTATAGACATAATGTGAGATTTTTTTCACATCAAACCGAGAAGAGTCATTTTTTTGGAGGTTATTCTGCTGTTATTATTTTACTTGATTTCATATTGGTCTGTATGTGGAACCTGAACTAAAATGAGTTCCACAGCCTTTACTGTGGAATTTTTGCACTTTGTAAACTCATCCCACGGGCCGAATTGAAACCTTTGGCGGGCCACGGGTCACATGTTTGACACCCCTGCCTTACATAGTGAATGTTTTCTGGTCTCTGGACACTGGACCAGACTTATAACCAAAGGTAGAGTCAGCATTACAAGGCAACTGAAACACTAAAAACATTAATAATCTTGTCATATTAGCATTTTAATACAGTTCCAGGGCTGGGAAAGTTTTTACAGCTGCAAACAGTGTAACAGGCAGCCTCGAGAACATTTTAGAAAATGTTCTTTTAATCTGTTTAAAGACCTCTGCTCCAAAAAAAGATGCCAATGTGGAAGTATGTTAAAGTTGTAATACCACTGATGGCTGCTGGGTTTGGGTCCAAACAGCCCCATATGGCTCCCATAGATAGTCTGCCATGAGTTGGACTTTCATAGTTTCTATTTATTTAAGAAACTTGACTGTAGCTGCAGTAACACTAACTGGCCTGTAAAATAATTCCTTAAATAACATTTTAATAATGTTTTACCTGTCAGTAACTGGATGCTTCTATGAAACTGGGTGCATTTTGGTACCTGTCACTTTTCCAGCTTTTTAGACCCAACAATAAAAGAGAAATGTAGACATGTTTCCCCCCAGGATGTACCTAATGATGACCTCTGATAAATGCAAAAAAAATTATACTCTTGCTCTGAGCCATCCCAAAATTAATGAATTTTTTTTATCAAATATTTGGGCCAAAAATAGGACTAAAATTGGGACAGCAAAAGCTACCTTGGTGTCAGTGCATTTTATCCTGAAAACATGACTGTAAATGGTCTTATATGCCACTATAAATAAAGACACTGTTGAATTTGATGATCTTAGTGGTTTTTCAAATCCAGAAATGTGGGTTTTTCATGAATCTCAGTCTCATTCCAGGTTTTGTGTGTAACCCATTGTGTCCACTTAAGTTACATGCAAAACCTGGCCAGTTAAACGCATATAAATCGCAAATGATTTTGTGAAACACTCTGCCTTGCATTATTAGTTCAGTTCCCAAAATGTGACTGTGAGAGAATAAAGAGATATCAGAAAAATATTGTAGTGTGTAATTTTTGTGTCCTTTGCACTGTGTTACATACAGATTTTTGTGTTAAATATAATGTAAAATAATATAAAAAATGTGTTTTATCTGAAAAATAGTCCATCTTTTATCTCAGTAAGTATTTACTTTTAAAATAAACCCAAAGTGCTTTCAAACTTGCTTCATAACATTGGTCTACATCTGGTTTGAATTTTTAGCCCCTCTGTCCAGTTTTTAGGGACCACTTTCATAGAAGCACCCAACTAGCATTTAGCATTAGCACAACATACCCCTTGCAAACAGCTCTGACCCCTAGCACTCCTGCAGCTAAGCCCCTTTTGTCCAAATATGATCACCTCTGGGTCCAAAAACATAGCAACAGCCAAATTGCAGACTACTGGCTTTCAGATCTGCAGTTCAGTAACTAATGCGTGACATTGCGGTTCCTCTCATTATACGTGCTCTTATTATATAATCTATGTTTTAAAATGCAAAAGCACTTTAGATTTTATTTTCCAAACTGAAGGCAAATTATTTTGAACAGAGCTGCTTTTAATGCCCAGTCGTGGCTATCCTCTGATTGAAGTGACCACAGTGAACTGACGAACTCACTGCTATTTCCACTAGCTCACAGGAAATTGGAGTCATCACCGTTTGTGCAGTCATGTCTCTGAGGATAGGGTGAATAGTGATTAACAAAGAACCAATTTGATAATATAAATAGTAGTGGCTTTTCCATTGACCCCCAAATTGCGCGAATATAACTTGAACATAAAAATTTACCTAATGGAAAAATGACAATTTCGCCAAAACTCTTGTTTTTTTATGAAAATTTATTGCGTTGGCAAGAGGTGGTTTTTCGGGTGTAGCACAAATGGTATATCATGCAAAACTGCAATGGAAAGACCTATTTTCCACAACTAGAGTCACGTGATTAAAAAAAAAAACAGATGCTGATGGATGTTACAACAAGCGAAGAAGAAGAGTTTTAAAAGAAACGTGGCGTGGTATGTGTGGACACACAAGGAAACTGAATAATTTTTTAAATTTAGTACGGGATAGAAGGTTAATAAATAATAATAATAATAATGAATATATCTGTAAATCAACACGATATTTACATTTGTCGCCATGTTTATGGAATGACTTCTCGTGTCAACTCGCGATAATAAATAAATAAATCATCGCATTTGTGATTTAATGAAAAAACCGACATTATGCACTTCTGTTTTTAGTAAATATCGGTAAAGATCTGCACATACAGGGTGGGGAAGCAAAATTTACAATGAACATTTAGTTGTTTTTTCTCAGTAGGCACTACGTCAGTTGTTTTGAAACCAAACATATATTGATGTCATAATCATACCTAACACTATTATCCATACCTTTTCAGAAACTTTTGCCCATATGAGTAATCAGGAAAGCAAACATCAAAGAGTGTGTGATTTGCTGAATGCACTCGTCACACCAAAGGAGATTTCAAAAATAGTTGGAGTGTCCATAAAGACTGTTTATAATGTAAAGAAGAGAATGACTATGAGCAAAACTATTACGAGAAAGTCTGGAAGATACTATTAAAGAAGAATGGGAGGAGTTGACACCCGAATATTTGAGGAACACTTGCGCAAGTTTCAGGAAGCGTGTGAAGGCAGTTATTGAGAAAGAAGGAGGACACATAGAATAAAAATATTTTCTATGATGTCAATTTTTTTGTGGCAAATAAATTCTCATGACTTTCAATAAACTAATTGGTCATACACTGTCTTTCAATCCCTGCCTCAAAATATTGTAAATTTTGCTTCCCCACCCTGTATGTCCAATGGAAAAGCGACTACTGACAACTACTAGTTAATGGTGATGGTACCATACATACCTTGCTTTGCTATTTTTTTTTTTTTTTTTAAAATCTGAGAGTATTTCTACACATAACTGATAATGGAAAAATGTGAATACAAAAGAAGTATGCATTATTCAGAAGGAGCCTTTCAGAGTTTTTATATTTATAATATTTGATAAATATTACTGAAGCATTAACATTAATGGCATTTTCATGTTTTAGTATAATATGATGGAAATGTGGTCATTATCCCATGAAAGTCGACTCCATCGGACACATTCAGAAGACAGAGATTTTCTTTTCTCTTAGGAGTTTAAGCGCAAGAGTGATGGAAATGTTGACATCTTAAAAATGTCAGTATATGTTACAACATTATCCTCTGGGTGCACTGAGGGATAATCACTCTGCTGGTGTCAACAAGCTGGAGAAAAAAAAAAAAAAAAGGGAAAAAGAAAACATCATGCATGGCTTCTCAGTTTGTCAGGAGCGGCCAACCAGAAGGATGACACAGCGACTCATTAAACTGGAGACCATATGGGAAACCTCACAGCTGCTGGAGACAGGGGGCCGCCGGTGGCCCTGGGCAAACCCTCTGTCAGAGCCGAGGTTGAGCACAGAGCGTACTGTGACACCGAGGAAAACACAGAATCCACATCTCATCAGAAAAAAAAAAAAACACAGAATCAAAAGTATTTATCAGATCACATCCCTGTACATGCTTCTTCCTTGTCGGGGGCTGCAGCTCCACTGAGTGTTCACAACCGCATGCATTTAAAATGTTATAATAAAAATTTCATGTCTTTGAGCTGCAAAACCCACATGCACATTAAATCATTCAAACTACCTCCTTCTATCTTTCTTTCTTTTTTTGCATTGATAACAAATCTTCTGAAATCTTAATCTTACTATTACCATTTTAATGCAATGCACATTTCTACAAGATAACTCTAGATGGCACTGGAGACCCGGTGGACTCTTTTCTTGTGTGTGTGTGTGTGTGTGAAGCATATGTGTGCATGTAAATGTGTGCGCATGCAAGCACGTCTGTGTGTGCATCTGTGTGTATGCCTCCCAGATTCAATTATTCATCATTTCCAGTGCAAATATGGTTTGGCTTTTCTATGTCTCTCCTTTTTTTCCCCTCAGTTTTGTTTATTATTTATTATGCTGAGGCTCACAATGTTTGGGTAGAATAGAAAGCTGGGTAGCAATAATGTCACTGTGTGGGTGTCATAATTATGTTCTGATACAAACACACAGAAAAGGTATTGGCCGTGTGTTGTAGTACCCAGTGCTGCCGAGTCAGACACATTTGTTTGCCTTGTGTCTTGGCACTGATAGCCAGCGTCTGCAGACTGCATTATTTCACCAATAACCCACAGACATAATTTTCAAATACTATATCTGTCTCTGGCCTGGAATGGATATCTGACAATATATCATCCAGTGTCTTCCCACAGTCCACCCTGGTAACGATTCATTCTTGCTTTTCTCCATTCATGTTTTTTTTTTTTTTTTTCTATATCGGAGATTTCACATGCAAAGAATTATTCATAATGACATATTGACTTTGGAAAGAGACTTTCTATGTTAAATTCATGAGTCACTCAGCACCCATGGTAAATACATTTATCGATCATCATGGCCTGCCATAGTTCCTCAGGGCACACACAGCGATTAATGATGCTCTCCTAACACGACTTGAAGAATGTTTCTGTTACGGATGTGATTTTTGGGCCAATATTCATAAATATCATGAAAGTATTTACAAAGATTATGCATATTTGTCTAAGAAGTAACATCTAATGCAGGGGTGTCAAACTCATTTTAGTTCAGGGGCCACATACAGCCTAATATGATATAAAGTGGGCTGGACCAGTAAAATAATAAATATAATAGTATAAGAACTTTTGAGTGAAAAAAGTAAAATTCTGGAATGAAAATGTTTAAATTAGGGGTGGACAATTAAGTTTCCTATGGGGCCACATGAGAAACTTTGACAGTTGTTAAGGGCCGCATCAATACACTTGCAGCTCTCCTTACTATCTCTCTCTCTCTCTCTCTCTCTCTCTCTCTCTCTCTCTGTCTGTCTCTGTCTCTGTCTCTCTCTCTCTCTCTCTCTCTATATATATATATATATGTATATGTATATATATACTTTACAGTGGCGGCTGCTCGTCTTTTATAGAGGGGAAGCTCATTGTCGGCTTACATCAAAAAAAAAAGTCAAGTTATTTAAACATAAATTCGGCCCTCCGTTCCTTTTTCAGAAAATGGTCGTATCGTACCAACTAAACAAGAAAACGTTGAAATTATGTTAAATTGAAACAAGGAAGTACAATGAGTGTGTTTTATTTACAGTGCAAGAAATGAACAAGTAATTTCGTAGTGGTTTCTCTCTTGATTTCACAGCAGAATGTGCGACGGTATTAAACTGA
The DNA here is from genome assembly GCF_902148855.1 of Sphaeramia orbicularis. Lineage (NCBI taxonomy): Eukaryota > Metazoa > Chordata > Actinopteri > Kurtiformes > Apogonidae > Sphaeramia > Sphaeramia orbicularis. The sequence goes on from NC_043965.1 coordinate 14,578,221, forward strand.
ACTGTGTCAGTGAAGGAGTAGATCTCAAACTAGCTATCCTTCAAACAGGATTCAGCCTTTCGACCGATCCTCCAATCAGCATGTGAAATCCTGGCATCCAGCCCAGCCGAGCTCCGCCCACAGCTCCATTCACCCCCAGAGACACCGGGCGTCCGGGGGCAGGACAACATCGTGGCATTTATCCAATTACCGTCCAGTTTTGAGGCAATGAAAAAAACTGTTCCACTCAGTCCCGTTGAAGTGCATGGACACTGAGCGTCTACGGACAAATGCACTGAGCAGACATCGTATGAGAAAACAGCGCAACGGGAACGTATGAGAAGTGAACAACATCGAATCTGTTAATTTGTGATAAAGCTGATTCTGAACGAACTCGTCTGTGAGATGAACGTGTTCTAACACATTTGTAGTCAATGAAATGTCAACACAACCGAACATATTTAACCATTTAATTTTCATAATTTTAGGGGAAGCCAGGCTTCACTTGCAGTCTGTGAGAAATCGCCACGGATACTTTACTATAATACAAAAACAATAAATGCAACAATACAAAAATAAAATGAAAATGTGGAGCACAGAATACAACTATTTAAGGAATACTCACAAAAAGACTTTTGAAAATGTGCAAAACCAGCTCCACATTAACTTTACATGAAAAAGTATAAATGCATCCAGCTTTGTTTGTTTGCAGATCGATCACAGTTCCTTTTCTTGTTCTTTACCTCTGACTTCAGTAAAGAAATACTTACAAGTCCATGTCTTGTTAAAAACTCTGCATTCGGAATCAGTCTTTCTTTTTTTGGCATTAGCTGACATCTTCATGGGCTGAAACTGACCAACAAACCAATCAGTGCATAAACCTTGTGCAAGTACAGAAAGTATGTGTGAAAAAACAGTAAATTAGCAGATCCTTCAAAATAAAAGCAGTGGTGTTGTATTGGTTATGTCTATTATGATGATATATATTTGCATTGACTTTTAATTTGCCACTGACCTCGTGTGGGCCAGTCAGGGTCAGCATGTGGCCCCCGGGCCTTACAATGCCCAGGTCTGGTTTAAATCTACGAACTGTACTTGAACGTAACATGAACAAATGTGACCAACCTGAAAATTCAAAGTGCAATGTTAACAATATTACGCCTTGGTTTATCATTTATACATGTGCATCACAACATACAGATCACACACACACAACATTTAATAACAGGGAGAATATTTTTAAAATTCCACATACGTCTATATTAGGACATTTCAGGTCATTCACATTTTTTGTAAAAGGCTAATCTGTGAATGTAAACATTTTTGTGAAATATGACTTTTTTTTTTACACTAAAACCATGAGAAAAATTAGCAATTTTCATTATTTGTAGGTTATTATGATAGTATTTTACTGGTCTGATCCACTTTAGGTTGAATGGACCTAAAATGATTCTTACATCTTTGATCGTTAATATCTTGAGTTTAATTTTTGCATTTCACAAATTCATTCCATGGGCCAGTTTGAAGCCTCTTGTGGGCCGGATTTGGCCCCCGGGCCACATGTTTGACACCTGTGATCTAATGCATAATGAATCATTTTGTCAAGGTGTCTTGTAACCTTATAACCTTAATTTCAACACAACACTCACCCAAGTGCATTATAAAACAATTGAGTTAGCATTTAATTTAGTGATTCTCAGAAAAAAATAATTAAATCCTTGCATGGAAAATATGATTCACCTCTTCTAAAAAGGCTTCAAAAACAGGGTTGTTGATTAAAAGCCGCGACTTTAATATCATAACAGAGCAAGCACCATGTATCCATTTGTATTACTTTATTTTCTTTTCCATTTTTATGTAAGAGGTGAAAGAGAGGGTGAAATAACATTAAATACATGTGGGCTTAGTAGCTGCCAAAACATCTCTACCAACATCTTTTCAACTCTATTGAGTTTTGAAGACTGTGTCTGCTTCCAGTGGGTGTTTGATTTAGCTAAAAACTTAAGCTACACAAGTTCTTCACCTCAGGAGCCGGTATTAGAGTTAAGAGGCTTTGTAGTAGTGTTGAGTCTTGCTAGGTTTAATCTTTTTTGAAAGTTATCTTATTAATGTGAGGTTCTTCGAGGCTTAAAGTAGTTTCTGACTAGCTAATTTAGCAGAAAATCTTACAGTTTGGTTATTAATCAGTTTATCAAGTCACAAAACAGCTGCATAGAATGTACGCACAACCTGGTTCTGCAAAAAAAAACGCATCAGAATGAAGGACCACACATACAACTTCATATATATATGTGTACAGATATATAAGTACAAAAGAAAAAAAAGTCATTGAAATTCAAAGTCTCAACCATAGTATGTTATTGGAGGACGTACCAAGACTTTATTACTTTTGTGAAATTTTTTAAACATTTTTTATTGTTTTGTAGAAAATCAAGATCAAGGAAGTTACCATATTTGGTTCCTTACTCATAAATGGCAAAAAAAAAATAGTGCAGTCAAATGATTCAAATATTTTATCAGATTAATCACAGGGTTGCTGTGGATTAATTTTGATTAATCACAGTTAAATATCATTCATTTTTAATCGATATGAATCGTGTTTCATTTTGAACGAGCAAACAGACTCAAGAAAGAAGGGAATATATGTGTAATTAACATGTTTATTAACCCTTTCATGTATGAATTATGAGAACTTTAATCAAGATTTTTTTCCCTGAGTGTTTTTAGTCAACTTTAGGCATGAAAAAAACAATGTGATTGAAATTTTTTTATGAACCTATTTTTCATGGAGTTACAAAAATGTCCACTTAGCTGGACACCATTTAATTAATTTAATTTTTGAAGTGAAGAAACATGTATTTACTGATATACTGTGTGAAAACTTTGAATTAAAAAACATTTTTAATGCCACTGATCTGATGTTTTCCCACATTTTATGCTAGTTATTTATTCACTCAAAATAATATGAACCCCCCCCCCCCCTTTTTTTTTTTTTTAAACCCTGTTAACTGCAGTCTAATAACAATTAGCAACTGATTTACACCCAAATATGATAGTGCAGATCAGGTTTATCAAGAACAGGAAAGTTACAGTAATGGATCTGAATATCAGTGTATGGGATGGCGCATAAGCGTCCACTGTGTTGGCTGACATGGAACTAAAACAACAAAACCTGTGAATATACAAGAGAACAGCTGGAGAATAATTGTCCACTATAGTGACCAGTATGCATGAAAGGGTTAAACATCTTCAACAGTTTCAACAAAACAACTTGAAACAACTGTTCCATCTTGGTTTTTTTGTCCTCATACTTCCATCCAGAGGACCAATGTACTACTTAACATCTTGGATCTTTATGGGTTGGTTCTGCTGCCTGTCACTACCAGGTCAACGGCCCATGTGCACGAGCACAACGTTAACTCTACTTGGACAAACTGCTTAAAATGCATTGCCAGAGACGTTCAGACTTTTAATCAGATTAATCATGATGAATTAATCCGCATTAACGCGTTAATTTTCATCGGACTTCTTCCAACTTGCGTGCATTTATTTGTGATTTAAAACATAACCACTGTGAAATAAAGCAATGTTATGCAATGTCATGCTCTATTTCACAGGTTATTTCAGCGCTTGCTCATGTCTATCTCATGTCTTATTCATATCTAAGTGCTGTCTTAAACATCCTGTGCAGAAGAGGCGTTGAAGTTTTAAAACAATGATTATAAACATAAGGGACAAATTTTATATAGTAGAATAAAAGTGCAAATATTAATGTAACGTAGTCATTGCTTTACAATTATATGCAATTTTAGTGTATTCATTTTGTTGCTGAATGTGTATGTTGTGTTTTACTGCTGTAGATATGTATGGTTAAGCACATGTGAATGAACTAATATCCCACTGACTAGTTTGATTTACAAAAATACTCGGCCTGATCACAATCAAAGTGTACAAGAATATTTGCATCAGTTGTTAATCAGTATTGCAAAACCATTCCCAAAATGTTTCTTTGGCCATCTTATTACTAGATCTTGCAATCCTCCAAATTTGAAAAAAATCAGATAAAAACTGATAAAATGGCGACCCAATGAGCGTGAAAACATGTGCACAATTTTATTGTTATAAGAGAGCAAAATTATTGTACATAATGTTTTGTAACACAATAAATAATTACTGCTCAACTCCTGTGTCTTTTTTATTACAAAATACACACCTCACATTGTTTTTCATTTATTGATCATTTTTGTTGAACAGCTGTTTGATTATCAATTCTTATTTTCAGTCTTAAGACAATCAACCATTTTGTTCTGAAAACCCTTCTTTTACAGCCCTTTAATTGTAATAATAGAATGGGAACCTGTTATTTAAGTATTATTAGGACTAAATATGCACTAGACAGATTTTGGTATGCTCCCTGGCTGCAGAAAATTTGGTAACAATGTGGCAAATGGATGTTTACGTCGAACCGCATGTTTTCAATGATGTACACCAATATACTTCCACCAATAATATGTCGTATATGCCTTATAGATATATTGTTATAACTTGTTCACAAATGTTTATTTACTCGTGTACCAGGAAGACTTAGTTACAGATCTAACAGATGCGACCATGTGGTAAGCCAGATTTCCATTCCAATCTTGTAGAGTCTGTACACCATATTCAAAATATGTGGGTCTGATTTTATTGTTTCTGTCAATATATGGAATTTTTCAGCACGCATGCTTTGGACACAACATCTACGCAATAAACAATGCATGATTCTCCTGAGTGCTGAAACATTTGAATATCTTTGTAGGCATTAAATATGGAGGCTATTAGGCTGGAGTGTCCATACACCCAGTAATGTCTGATTTGACAGGGGTACGAGCCTGCGAAATTTTGAGTAGACACCATAATACAAAAATATTTTGGACTTTAAAAGAGAAATATCAGACAAATAAAATGGCCTGTCTGATTTTTTGATAGAGCATTATTATTTTTTAGCTATATGTCATGTTTTTTTTTTAGGATCGCTATCATGTGAGAACCAGGAATTTGAGTCAGTCACTTTTTTATTGTATGTTACAGACAAAAGAAAACACTGCAAAGCAAGCCTCAGCACACCCACTGCTGGGAAGAGAGGGAGGATGATTTCCCCAGCTTATGGCTCAGGACTCTGCACAGGTGTCGACCATCAGGTGGTGGATTTTGTGTCTCTCTTCTATAAAAAGGCTGATTCCCATCGACACAGGACGGCCCAAACAGAAAAGTTTTAGGAGCTGTCCCATGAGCATGTCACAATTTTGTTTAGACAATCATTCTTGTGCGCCAAATCCATTTCTTACCTAAAATTAATAACTGAATATTGCTATTAAAGAGTCATACATTCAGTATTTTCACCATTTGAGATATTTTTTTCATGATAGACTAACATACCTTAACCCTTTATAGTGCAGTCGTAAAAATACTCTGAAATTCAAAATTTCCACCATAGTGTGTTATTGAAGAACCTAACAAGAGTTTATTACTTTCGTGAAATTTTTCAACATTTTTTATTGTTATGTAGAAAATCAAGGTCAAGGAAGTTACCATATTTGGTTCCTTACCCATAAGTGGCAAAATTTTTTTAAAAATTAGCGCTGTCAAACGATTACAATTTTTAACCAGATTAATCTCAGGGTTGCTGTGGGTTAATATTGATTAATCATGATTAAATATCATCCATTTTTAATCTATATTAAATGTGTTTCATTTTGCATGTGCAAACAGGCTCAAGAAAGAAGAGAAGTATGTATATGTATATATATATATATATATATATATATATATATACATATATATATATATATATATGCACTTCACATGTTTGTCACAAGCTATGCAATGCTTCGCGTTAATGTGGTTTTTTTACCTCCACCAAAGGAGGTAATGGTTTTGCCGGCGTTGGTTTGTCTGTTTGTGTGCAAGATAACTCAAAAAGTTATGGATGGATTTGGATTAAAATTTCAGGAAATGTTGATACTGGCACAAGGAACAAATGATTAAATTTTGGTGGTGATTGGGGGTGGGGGCCCACTGATCTGCCTTGGTGGAGGTCTGCGATTTCCAAGTGCTTTTCTAGTTTTAGCTGGAAATGCTTCAGTCAAAAGAAAACTCCTTCCTGCAGAGTGTGCATTATACTTTATGTCGGTTGACTGTGCCATCTTGGTTTTTTGTTTGTCTTCATATTTCCATCCAGAAGGCCAATGTTTAGCATTTTCCATCTTTATGGGTTAGTTCTGCTGCCTGTCACTACCGGATCAGCTGCCCATTTGTTGATACGTGATGCTAACTCTATTTGGACAAAGTGCTTGAAATGCATTGGCAGAGATGTTCAAAGCCATTCTGTTGCAGATGGGTTAATTGCGTTAAAATTTTTAATCAGTTTAACCATGATGATGGATTAATCTGCATTAATTTTGACAGCCCTAAAAAAAAAAAAAAAAAATCCAAGAAGTAAATATAAAAAGTACAAGAAAAACACATGTAAGGTGAAAAGAACATCACTTTTAGAACATTACAACATAAGTGCTGATACAGACATATACAACATATACATAGAAAAAGACTAATCATTCTGTGGGCTCTTTGTAAATAGAAACACCTAATTATGAAGGAACAACAGCTACTACCATTTTCTTGCAGGATGATACACTAATAAAAACACTGTTTGGAATATCATACAGTATTTCATCTCTGACTAAAATCCCCCTGAATACACCTGTATCACACACATCGAACCTGCCAGACTTCCAAAAAAAACACACAAACCTCCTCACATGAGTGTAATGCAATACCTCAAAATGTGCAAGAAATACACTGATGCAAACATGGCCAATAATGATGGCCTCGTGACAGGGAAAGATATACAATGGAAAATGAAAATCGAAAAACAATTGAGCGATATTAAAATGGAAGTTTCTGTGTCGCTGTGTTTCATTTCACAGTTTAAGCACAATCTATTTCATGTTTGTTTGTATTTTTAAATAACTTCACTGTAAATATTCATCCATTCCTCACAGTCATGGTACAACACATACAGAGACGGTGGTAAGTTGGGCTAAAATGGGTTAACTCTTTATCAGGCAAGTGACTATTTTTGGTCATTTCCATATGCAGTACAAGACAGTGGCAGCAACAGTTACAATGAGGACAGTGAGTCAACAATCTCAGGTCCAATGTGGTCTACAGGGTCTGTAAGGTCCACCTCTGCATGAACAGTGATATTCTTGTCACCTTACATGTGTTTTTCTTGTATTTTTTATATTTACTTCTTGGATTTTTTTATTTTATTTTATTTTTTTTGCCACTGACGGGTAAAGGAACCAAACACGGCAACTTCAGTGACCTTGATCTTCTACATTATAAAAAAGTTAGAAAAATTTCACAAAAGTAATAAAGTTTTGTTATACCCTCCAATAACAGACTAAGGTTGAACTTTAGAATTTCAGAGTATTTCTATTTTACAAAAGGAGGATTCAGGAAACATCTAGTCCGTCAGGAACAACGACCACAAATGCATGAGAAAATTAATAAAATATTGCTGAAACCAGTCTTCCTCAACAAATACTAAGAATACATTTAGATAATACACTAGCTACATTGCAAAACATAAGTAAAATATGGTAAAAATGTATTTCTGTTTCTGCAAAAATCAAAACCTTACCAAGTGTATTTTTCTCATTTCTAGTCAAAATATCTCATCACAGTTAACATTAGAGATAATCACCTAAAGAGTAACTTTTCAGTGAGATATAAGAACTTATTTTTAGGCAATAGATTTTGAAAATCTTATTTCAAGAAATCTTACCAGATAATTTTCACTTGTTCCATTGGTAGATGTTTTTGCTTAATTGAAGATTTTTTTGCTTAATTCAACAAAAAAAAAAAAAAAAAAAATCTGCCAATGGAACAAGTGAAAATAATCTAGATAAGATTTCTTGAAATAAGATTTTCAAGATCTGTTGTCTAATTTAAAAAAATCTATATATAAAAATTTGTTACTCTGACCTACTTTTCCAAAAATATAATCACATCTGTTCTGGGTCACTGGTAAACAACTATAAACCCAATTTGGTATGAATTCAACCAATAGTTTTGCTGTTACAGACATGTGAAATTTCGCCCATTTAAAAGTACACAGCAAAAATCTAAATCTTACCAAGTGTTTTTTTTTTCATTTCTAGTTAAAATATCTCATCACACTTAAAATAAGACATAATCACCTAAAGAGTAACTTTTCAGTGAGATATAAGAACTTATTTTTAGACAACAGATCTTAAAAATCTTATTTTAAAAAATCTTACCAAGATAATTTTCACTTGTTCCATTGGCAGATTTATTTTTTGCTGAATTGAGGATTTATTTATTTATTTTTTGCTAAATTCAAGCAAAAAAATCTACCAATAGACCATGCGAAAATCATCTTGTAAGATTTCTTAGAGAAAATTTTCACTTGTTCAATTGGCAGATTTTATTCATTTATTTTTTTTTGGCTTAGTTGAAGATTTTTTTTTTTTTGCTTAATTCAAGCAAAAAATCTGCCAATGAAACACATGAAAATTATCTTAGTAAGATTTCTTCAAGAAATCTTACCAAGATAATTTTCACTTGTTCCATTGGCAGATTTTTTTTTTTTTTTTGGCTTAGTTGAAGATTTTTTTTTTTTTTTTTTGCTTAATTCAAGCAAAAAATCTGCCAGTGAAACACATGAAAATTATCTTGGTAAGATTTCTTGAAGAAATCTTACCAAGATAATTTTCACTTGTTCCACTGGCAGATTTTTTTTTTTTTTTTTTTGCTTAATTGAGGATATTATTATTATTGTTTTTATTTTTTTTTTGGCTAAATTCAAGCAAAAAATCTACTAATGAAACACATGAAAATCATCTTGGTAAGATTTCGTCAAGAAAATTTTCACTTGTTCCATTGGCAGATTTATTTTTTTGCTGAATTGAGGATTTTTTTACTTATTTTTTGCTAAATTCAAGCAAAAAAATCTACCAATAGAACATGCGAAAATCATCTTGTAAGATTTCTTCGAGAAAATTTTCACTTGTTCAATTGGCAGATTTTTTTTTTTTTTTTTTTTTGGCTTAGTTGAAGATTTTTTTTTTTTTTTTTGCTTAATTCAAGCAAAAAATCTGCCAATGAAACACATGAAAATTATCTTGGTAAGATTTCTTCAAGAAATCTTACCAAGATAATTTTCACTTGTTCCATTGGCAGATTTTTTTTTTTTTTTGCTTAATTGAGGATATATATATATATATATATATATATATATATATATATATATATATATTTTTTTTTTTTTTTTTTTTTTTAATTATTTTTTTTGGCTAAATTCAAGCAAAAAAATCTACTAATGAAACACATGAAAATCATCTTGGTAAGATTTCGTCAAGAAAATTTTCACTTGTTCCACTGGCAGATTTTATTTTTTTTTTTTTTTTTGATTAATTCAAGCAAAAAATCTACCAATGGAACATGTAAAAATCATCTTGGTGAGATTTCTTCAAAATAATTTTCATTTGTTCCATTGGAAGATTTTTTTTTTGGTTAATTGAAGATGTTTTTGCTTAATTCAAGCAAAAAAAATCTGCCAATGGAACAAGTGAATATTATCTTGGTAAAATTTCTCGAAATAAGATTTTCAAAATCTATTGTCTCAAAATAAGTTCTTATATCTCACTGAAAAGTTACTCTAGGTGATTCTGTCTTATTTTAAGTGTGATGAGATATTTGGACCAGAAATAGAAAAATACACTTGGTGAGATTTAGATTTTTTTCCAGTGTACACGTTCAAGCATAAACTGACCTCCATGATCTCTGATCCATCAGACGACACTATCAAGAACCCTCGTTTCTCTACAGCTGATGGTGACAAAACTTCCTCTAACTTTAATTTGCACTGTCAATGCCGTCTAAACTTTTTCTTATTGGAGGTTGTAAATGTTGGCACAGTCATCACATTAGCATTTGTAACAGCATGTCTTTAGTTTTGTTTGTTGGATGAATCCATCTCCTTTTATAAACACATACCGGGCATTAGTACTTATATTTAGCACATTTAGGAAATAGATGTCATCCGGTACAACTCAAATCAAGCTTTTCTCTTAGATTTGTTTAGATTTCATTTGATTCTGATGTAAATTTGCTGGTGGCAGTGCTGTAAATGAGATAAAACGCTTTTGTATAAAGTTTTAGTGCCATTTTGAAGAATTCCTGAGGGGATCATAGCAGACTTTTTTGGAATCTATCCTCCAGTGACTCAAAAGTGGAGCCGTCCTTCTTCTTTTTTTTTAAAAAATACAAATCTTCACTCTTTGAATACAGACACGTACCTATGCGTGATAGCTAAGTCGAGTACTTCAACACTGGAAGAGATAAGGGGTTGAAGGTGCTAATCTGCCAACTCAAGGAGAAGTAAAGCAGACCC
>NC_043965.1:14593661-14630059 GCF_902148855.1 Sphaeramia orbicularis
CCTGTATTAGTGAACAGTGAGTGCTGTCTACCATAGACAGAAACAAGAGAAAAGAATTTGTTCCCCCCTGTTATCATAGTTAATGGAGCAGCTCCAGGCTGTACATCGATGTGACAATGCAGATTAGAGTTTCAGCACTCCAGTTTTGAAGCTTTGGAGGAAAGTTTTTCCAAACCCTGTACAAACTTTCCAGGGCCAAAAGAATAACACATACATTTTCAAAATGAGCCTAATTTCCATTTGAGAGGACTCCTGCATGGGAATGAAAAATTATTCTTTATAACATGTTATCTGTGTGTGCAAAGTTAAGAGCGCTGCTGGTTCTTAAGACATGCTGAGAGTGAGAGAGAGAAAACCCTTGACAATATTTTTCAGCTCCTCTGACACTCATCAGAGTACCCCGAGACTGTCGCATCTCTGTTGACATCCCTCTACTGACACAGTGACACGTGTTACAATCTTGACAGAAAATGTCATTTGCTCCTATCTATCCTCTGTGGGGGTCCAGGCAGCCCTGCCATACCTGAATAAGTCACAGCAGGGACACTGCAAAGACCAAAATGTGTGGCAGACATGCAATTTGTGTGTATTTTGTGTGTGTTTCTCCAAGCTGAAATGAGTTCTTAACACCACCTATGTGTTATGAAGTATTTTCACAGATGGACAGAAAATAATCATCTTTTACCCTCAGACCCCTAAAGTATAACCCAGTGGTTTCCAACCTTTTTTGTCTCGTGACCCCATTTTAACATCGATTTCTGGCAACCCCAGACATTCAAAATGGAGACATTCTTTTGGCTAAAATTAATTTGTTTTTGATCATGTAATAGTTTGCTATACTATGTTGCAAACAAACATTAATTTTAGATGACATTTAGTCTATATAATGTATATCGTTATGGACCGAGGCAGTAAAGCCAGGTGTAGATTACTGCACAAAGGGAGAATTTTATTTTCCTTGGTCAGGGTATGTACAGTCAGTCCAGCTTGGATTTACAAGGCTGACAATTAATACTGAACAAACAAGAACTCAAACTATGAATTATGAAAGAGCTGCAGCATCTGAAACCGACCACAATGAACATTTGAAAGATAAACAGAACCACAGTGCTTCAGTTTCAGCTTCAGGTTGTCATGTCTTTTATGTATTGGGACTGTCTCTGTCAATTCACCATATATATTTTTTTATTAGTATCTAATTTTTTTTTAATTTATTAAATTTAATTTTTATCAATTTCTAAAAATTTCAGGCGACCCCCATTTGAATTTCAGGTGACCCCACGTGGGGTCCCGACCCCAAGGTTGAAGAACACTGGTATAACCCGTCCCCATACCTCAACAGCAGAAGAGGTCAATTTCTAATTTTTCCAAAAACAACAAATACTCTATGTACAATATAGAAAAAGAGTTAAAATATTATGTGACCATTGCATTTAGGCTGTGATGGTGTTATAGCTAAACACAGTTTGGTTAGAAAAATGCCAGGACGTGGATAAAATAAAATAGACATAAGGAATGATACTAGCATAAACACAGAATTTACCTTTGACAATGTGACACAAAAACTAACCTCCTGTGATTAAAGGCTTTTTATTGAAGATTTTGGCCTGATTGAGTGATATCTGTGTTGAGTTGTTAACATTAGCTGACTACATTTCTAAACTAATTGTAGCTATGCAGTAGTGCTGTACACTGTTGCTGCTGTAGAAGAGCAGAAAATTCAAGTCAGAACCTCTACATCAGGGGTCTCAAACTCATTTTCTTTCAGGGGCCTCATTCTGCCCGATTTGATCTGCTGTGGGCCGAACCAGTAAAATAATAACATAATAATATATAAATAATGTCAACTCCAAACTTTCCTCTATGTTTTACTGTAAAAAAGTATAATTACATTATCAGAATGTTTACATGTACAAACTATCTTTTCAAACAATGTGAATAACATGAACAAACTGAAAAAATAAGTATAATTTTAACAATATTATGCCTCAGTTTGAGAGTTCATAAGACAGACCTTAAGCAAAACAAAGACGGGTGCAAACAAAGGGCTGTTTACAGGTGTGTGTATATATTTGTGATTATTTATTTATAATTTTCTTAATATATGTTTCAAACGTCAATTAACATAGGTAGTATAATTTTGAGATGCTAGAAGCCAACATTTTGCTCTGACAGTTGTTTCTCACAATAGTTTTCACTCAAGGCACCCTGGGAATGAATAAAAGCATACAGGGGTTGGACAAAATAATGGAAACACCTTCACCTCAAGATGATAATGCCCCAATCCATACAGCTAGAATTGTTAAAGAATGGCATGAGGAACATTCTAATGAAGTTGAGCATCTTGTATGGCCGGCACAGTCCCCAGACCTCAACATTATTGAGCATTTATGGTCAGTTTTAGAGATTCAAGTAAGACGTCGATTTCCACTGCCATCGTCTCTAAAAGAGTTGGAGGGTATTCTAACTGAAGAATGGCTTAAAATTCCTTTGGAAACAATTCACAAGTTGTATGAATCAATACCTCGGAGAATTGAGGCGGTAATTGCCGCAAAAGGCGGACCTACACCATATTAAATTATATTTTGTTGATTTTTTTAAGGTGTTTCCATTATTTTGTCCAACCCCTGTATGTTTTATGCTTATGTTCGGAGGATGAAGTTTAAGCTCTTCCTAGCCCCTTCAGTTTAATCGGTGAATGTCTGTTTGCCTTTTTCCTTCATTTGTTTACTCGCACGATACAATTTTGCAGACAGAAATCCAATGTAAAAAAAAAAACACCAAAAAAATAAAATTAAATACAAAAAAAAAATAAAAATAAAAATAAAAATAACCAGGTAATGCAATCAAGTACGCTTCTTGAAATCGACCGCTATCTGTTGCAGCAGTTGATTTTCATCCCGTTTGTCAACAACAAATGACCTTACTATCTCCGTCTTGAGTACTCAAATTAAGTGACTGAACCTTTGTGCAGCTGGAGCAATAACATGTCAGTCTGCCTTCGCTTGCAAAGAGCATCAACCGAGTGTAATATTGCACTGATTTTAGAGGAACAATGACACAATTTCTGCTCCAAAGAAAACTCTGTCAAGAAAACGCCACAATATAAATTACAGTGCACATAGAAATCATTGTTCATTTAGTATGTTATTCATTATTAATCTCACGATTGTCAGTTTTTTGTGCTGCTGAGTCTTTGGAATGTCAAGTCAACACTGATGGTTCGATAAGAGCCTGTGGCAAAATGAAGTCTCCTGTTCACTCCTCAGCCCTCCATTCTCACCTGCCTATCCTTCATCATCCTCACTGCATTCACTTGTGTAATATGTCTTATTTATTTATTTATTTATTTATGATCCCCATTAGCTGTACCATAGCCGCAGCTATTCTTCCTGGGGTCCTTACAATAATCTTTACAACTAGTCAATGCAAATAACATACAATATAATCATGCAAAACAATTTTTCACATACTACATAACATGAAAGAAAATAAATAACAGACAAAATACAGATATGATGGCTCCTTTAGGTCAGCAGCAGTATAGTGTATATACACTGTAAAAAACAAAACAAAAACAAACTATTATTCCGGCAGCAGGGGTGCAGAAAAAATACTGTAAAATAACGGAAAATAACCATCTCCATAAAAATACGGTCATTTTCCGTAATTAAAATACAGTTTTTTGCCCTAACTTCACATGAGATTTTGCTTTTTTTTTTTTGTTTTGACTTTTTAATGTTTAATAAAGAATATTTACATGTATTAAAACAATCAAATTACCTATAAATATATATAAATAATTTTCAATGAGACTAAGTTGTACAATCTACTGATTAAAAACTGTATTTGGACAGTTTATCAGTGCTTATGCATGTTATACATTGACAAAAACACATTTATTCAACATTTTCATTGTGAAACCTCCAGTAATTATACTAGATATTTGTCAATTAACAAACAAGTCTTGCTAAACTTACAGAGCAAATACTTCTTTAACGGTTAATTGTCAGTAATTTTGTCTCGTTTTATTTATTTATTTATTTATTATTTTTTTTACAGAATTAAACTTTAAATTGACAGTTTAATTTCATAAATAGAAAGGAAATATTTGTGAAATTATGACACATTTGTAAATGTATTTTAACTGTATTTTTCTGTGAAAAAAGAAAAATTTTCTTTTAAAAAAATTGAAATTTTATGGTTATTCACAGTTACAGTTTTTTTGTGTTATTTTACATTTGACAAGTAAAATCAGTCTATTTTTGTCATTTCACTGATATTTTCCTGTATCTTAAAAATACAGGAAAAATCTGTAAAATAAACAGTGAAAATTCTGTTAAATTACAGTTTTTTTTTTTGTTTTTTTGGTTTTTTTTTTTGTTTTTTTTTTACAGTATATAGTACATCCTACGATAATGGACGTTTCTGTGTCCGGTGCGTGTTTGTCCGATACATGTCCCGAGGTTGCAGCACAGGAGGGCGCTATCGTACAATGGCACCACGGATACAATGCCGCTAGTACATTCAATTAGCTCAAGTATTAATCATTTATGGTCAATAGACGTTTCTTGACTAACTTCTTGAATTTCATTATACAGTTTTCTTGTGTGTGCCAGTTGTTTGTTCCATTCTTACATAACTGTATATTACCTTGATTTAAATATAATTTAACCTATAAAAGACCCAACCTCCACCGACCAAAACCATCTACTGATGTAACTGTTTCATACATGTTGATCCACAAATCCTACTATATAATGCACATTCTGTGTCCATCCGATTGATGTTGCAGCACAGGAGGGCGTTTGTACGGATTTTCCTCAGCCTTCACAGGCCTGATTGCCACCAAACTCACCAAATGAATAGAAACATTACCTGACTGTCTACTAGGCACAATTTTATGTCCGTATTCAAATGTTGTGAGGTATGCTGGGTGATTTTAGCCTCTCATGCTATTGTACAATGGCACCACAGCTACAATGCCACTAGTCTTATCAATACATGTGAATAATTGTTGTAAAATGTAGTTTGTCATCTTTTCATTGTCATCGGATATGACCTATTTGGACGTTCAGAGGCTCCGTAGTGAACATGGAAACACCGTCATCTTCTACAACACTGATTCACCAGTAAATCAGGTACTTAAGTGACACAGCTGTTTGTCACAGAGAGTCAACAATGTAAATAGTAATGAGAAAAAAAAACAAACAAAAAAAAACAAAAACAGGTGAGTCCAAACTTTTGACTGGTACTGTATAAATTTATTTATTTATTTATTTATTTGCATTTTTTTAAGTCAAACTGTCAAACTTTTGTCCCCTACAGAGGACAAAAATGCATTGCTGGGTCGGACTCATCACGGACGACGATGACGCAGAGTACAGAGGACTAACGCAGGACTTTGCAGACTGGTGTCAGCAGAACTATCTTCTCCTCAACGCTGGGAAGACCAAGGAGATGGTGGTGGACTTCCGTCGACGCCACTCTACTCCACCCGCACCAGTGAACATCCAGGGAAGGGACATTGAGAGAGTGGACTCATACAAGTACCTGGGTGTTCATCTGAACAATAAGCTGGACTGGACTCACAACACAGACGCACTGTACAAAAGGGGCCAGAGTCGTCTCTACCTCCTGAGGAGGCTTAGGTCTTTTGGAGTGAGAGGGCCACTCCTGAGGACCTTCTATGACTCTGTGGTGGCATCAGCGGTACTGTACGGTGTGGTCTGCTGGAGCAGCAGCATCACGGAGAGGGAGAGGAAGAAGCTGGACAAGATCATCAGGAAATCCAGCTCAGTCCTGGGCTGTTCTCTGGACTCGGTTCGGGAGGTGGGGGACAGGAGGGTCCTGGCCAAACTCAGGTCAATGCTGGACCATGAGTCCCACCCCCTACAGGAGACTCTGTCAGCTCTGGAGAGCAGCTTCAGTGACAGACTGATCCACCCTCGCTGTGTGAAAGAGAGGTTTCGCAGATCTTTCCTTCCTGCTGCTGTTAGACTCTACAATGAACACTTTTAACCTGGTGTAATAATCCCATTTGCAATACACAAAACGGACACTTATATTTATTTGTATCCATATTGTACATACTTTTAATGCATGCACATCTTTATTTATTTTTTTTAAATCCTTCTGTGTGAACTTTTTCTGCACTGTCCTATAATGAGTGTTGCAACACTGGAATTTCCCCATTGTGGGACAAATAAAGGATTTCTTATCTTAAAAAAAAAAAAACATGGATTTTGATCAGTGACAGCGGGTGGAGACACTTGGTTTATGTTCAATTAATGATTCTTAAGTTTTCTCTGTTTCTGATATAGTAACCCTCAATTTTAATCTGAGCTTTAATGAACATCTACATGATCAGTGAATTAAATATAGGAAAATATATTATTTACACTGAAAAAACACAAAATACAGAGGGTAATATTAAAATAAATGGTGATAAATCACTGAAGAAAGGTAAAAAAGGGAGAAATTCATTTGGGGATGGATACAAAAGTCACACTGGGTCTTTATGGGTTAATATGAATGTATTATAAATGATACAAGGGTAGCCTGCCTCCATATGACAGGAATACTCATATTTTCATAGTATACAAATATCTGAGTATAATTCAATTGTGGAACTACAATAGATGACTTAATTGATCATTGGCCACAATTGCATACACACAGTAATTGCTGTTATCAACACTGCACTGCAAAGCAATAGTCTAATTAAGCTGTTAACATAATCCTCCATGCTGACAACCCCCTATAATAATCCTGTGTATGTGAGTGAAGTGCGTATCTTGAGAGACAGCTGCAAGAATTGGAGTGAGTTTTGTCAAAAGAGAATGGAGAAAAAAAAAATCTCATCCTGCTCGTCCCACTGTTATGAGAATTCACTTCAGAATAACAGCACAGACTCTGCAAATTTCTGTTTTATGTTTGCAGCATATCACATTTTCTGGTTTTCCTGTATTTCAGTAACGGTGTCATGGTGATTACTATAACTGAAATGCTGCATGACTGTCATGTCTTACAATGTTGTAATATCTGTAATGAAAAACCATGTGACTCCAGTGTCTGGAAGAAGCAGCCACCCCACAAACACCTGTACTGTATATTGTAGTTACATTATATCATCTACAGTAATGTCCTCCTGAGACCCAGCAATGCATTTTTGTCCTCTGTAGGGGACAAAAGTTTGACAGTTTGACTTTAAAAAAATGCAAATAAATAAATTTATACAGTACCAGTCAAAAGTTTGGACTCACCTGTTTTTTTTTTTTTTGTTTTTTTTTCATTACTATTTACATTGTTGACTCTCTGTGACAAACAGCTGTGTCACTTAAGTACCAAATACCGACACCTGTGTTCACTTAAGCACTTTAACTTGCACGTGTAGTTTACAGCACAGCACTTTAAACATATTTGCACAAACAGTAATTGCGCGCAATTGGTTTTTTAAAGTAGTTTATTGATTTTATTGTCTTTCCTTTTCAGTTTTACATCCAGTGGTGCTTGTATTTTAATTGATTGATGATTGCTTGACCCTGGAGAAAAGGAGACACAAATTAAGACACAAAGATAAAGTGCAATGTAAATGTGCAGTATTTAAGTTTAGTTTGTTTAGTGTCTGTGTGAGTGGATTTTAAAGTGTTTTAGTGAATGGTGTTTTAGTGTTTGTGCTTACCCTGTCCTTGTGTCCAGGTCCGTCAGCAAAAAAAGTCCCAGTGTGAACAGCCCTTAAGAAGGTTCCGGCCTGGACCAAGCCAGGGAAATGTGTGGGGGAGTCTGGAGATGTATTTTATTGGTTTATGGGTTTTTATTTAACTTTGGTGTTTAGATTTAGAGTTTTAGATATTTAGCTTGGGTTTTAGATAGGTTATGGTTGTGGGTTTTAGTTATGGAGGTTTTAGATTAGTTTTAGCAATTTATATTGAGTTGTAACTTCCCTATGGAGTGGTAGTGGTTTTAGGCAGTTAAGTTGAACAATATAAAAGGCGCCCATTTTCATCAATTGTGTTCGACTGCTGGAGAAGACACTGCTGCTCCAACCTCCACATGCACTTGCACTTTTTTTTTTGGGCATTTGCACTTTTTAGCCTTTGCACTTTCAGCACTTGCACTTTGTGTGAAATAGATAATATTGAAAATATTAAAAAAAAAATTGTGGACCACACCATCTCCTGCCTCTGCCTCATCTCCTTCTCATTTCATGGACCTCCACCCGCTAAACGGCCAGTCAACGTCACACTCTCACTGAAGGCATCAAAATTATGAATGAACACATATAGAATTATGTAGTTAACCCTCTGGTATCCGGGTGCGCCTTTTAGGCACACTTTGCACTTCGTTTTAAAAAACTTTATATTTTTCACAATTTAAATAAGGTTAGAATTTAAAAGTTGTTCATTTTTGCATGATCTTTAAAATTCTGGCTGCCAACTAAAATTTGCACATTGTAAACAAAAGAAAATTACAAGACGAGCATCTGTCTCCCAAGTGTGCCTAAAATGCACTATTTCTTCCATTTGATATGTATGATTAGGGCTGACCTTGATTTTACAAAAATAAAATCAAATTGCAGCAGAAAAATAAATCAATATATAATATTTAATTGTTTGATTTATAGGTGTGCCTTTTTGGCACACTTGGTGACAGATGCTAGTATTTTTGAACAGTTGACCTAGCGCCAAAAATAATAATGCAAATTAACCGATGTTGCAGTTAATCACTGACATATGCCAGGCTGCAAAAATAAAATCTGTGATCTACTTTTTATGTAGTATATTGAAAAACATTTATTTTTTGTGTTTTTACATCCAAAAAAAAATGGTTTGTTTACATTACAAACACAGCATTTAAAGGGTTAAAAAATGTGACAATTATTGAGTATTTGATATTTTTATTTACAGCTCAAGTTGATGAAATAGAAAGAAGTGTAAAAAAATTAAAAAATTTTATTACAAAATTTTATTTTATTTAAAAAAATTTTGACATTATTCCTTAAGTGTGCCAAAAAGGCACACTTGGTGCTTAGTAAGGGCCTTGCTGGACGGGATACGGGAGGGTTAAGAAAAAGTGTGACATAACTCAAAGCATGTTTTATATTTTAGATTCTTCAAAATAGCCACATTTGGCTTTTATAACTGTTTTGCACATTCTTGGCATTCTCATGAGGTAGTCACCTGAAATGTTTTCTAAAAGTCTTGAAGGAGTTCCCAGTGATGCTGAGCACTTGTTAGTCATCTGTGGTCCATCTCATGCCATTTAAATGAGAAGGTGATTCCAAACTTTTGACTGGTAGTATAAATAAGAAAATAATATTAAAAAAAAAATGTATCTGAAAAAACTGTTGCATCATGCAATTTCCAATCAACTCAGTTGTTTAATGTAAAAAACCTAAAATTTTCACTTTACTGGGTCTCAGGAGGTTAAACAGAGGTACCTCAAGGAGACTTCAAGTGACATTCAAGTATATCCATTAATAATACACTAGGTTTCAGAACAACTTCCTTTTCTGGCAGTAAACGGTAGTATTAAGTGTTATAAGGGTCAGCGTTTGTTTGCTAATTGCTAATATTTTTTTTTTTCTGTCCAATATTGGTTAAAAATGTTTCAATTATTGTAGTAATACAATCTCTTCTGATACTGCTATTACAGTCACAGGGTTTGTAAATAAACAAAGCCTCCATACAGATAGAAGTTTCCATTGCATTTTCAGATTTAATTTATTTCCATTACAATACAAAAGCAAATTGTTTGTTCCACTGGGATTAAAATGTGTTTTTCAACACAGACCTGGCCAAATAAGCAGCATATACTTTTCAATAACTACAATAATAAACTGTGTAACAAATTATACGTTTCAGCAAAGAAACAAGGTATGAGTGTTTCAGTGTATAATTTAAAAGACTGATCAATAACACTGCATAAATACTTAGGCCCAGTTGCAATTCTCCTCTTGAAATGGAGTTGCAAGGGGTAGGGGTTGAAAAATTCCCCTGTGAACGCTATAAACATGCGATAACTTTGTTTCGGAAATAATTCACCATGCTGTCAGTAGCTGTAACTGTCTCTGTTGAATGGGCTTTGGTCATCTTTTTGCAACTATCAACTGCAAACCGCATAGATTGAGACGGCATTAAACGGTCAATCTAATAATTACGTTGTTTACAAAGCAAGATTATAATAGTTTAGTTTTATTTAGTTTTTTTTTCTTTAATTCAGTTAGTTTTAATTAGTTTTCAGAGCAGTTTTGCTAGTTTTTGTTAGTTGTTTTTTTACGAATGCTTAGTTTTAGTTTTAGTAGTAGTTTCAGTTTTTTCATATATTTTATCTTCCTCGCCATCCTATTCAAAGAAATTAGTGAGGTTACCCTGGACACTATTTGGGGATGGGGTTAGGGTGGCTCTGACTGAGCACAGACACAAACATATGTACAGTACCATGGATACATTCCCTATAGCAGGTTGGAGGGGGTAATGTAGGTGGGGGTGTGATCCATACACAACGTCACTTACGTGAAAACGAAACTGAAACTTTCCATATGTTCACCGTTCGCCTCCTGACTTCTATATCTCTTTTATACCGCCGATCTTAGACGAAATTTTCACGTTCTATCCTATATCAACATTGACAAAGACGAAAACGAAGGGAATTCTATCCATAATTTTTATACGTTTTAGTTAGTTTTGTAAGCACAAAATACAGTTTCAGTTAGTTATTGTTTTTTCTTTAAATTATAGTTTTTATTTATTTCAGTTCATGAAAATGTTTTTTCAATTCTAGTTTTCGTCATTTCGTTAGTTTTCCTTAATGATAATAACCTTTTTACAAAGAAAATGCGTACATTTGTGTTTCTTTCATCACACTACTGCAGTTTTTTTGCTGTGTTTACCTCCATCTTGCCCGTGATTCAAACACAATTTTGGAGGATTTCTCATACTCCTTTGTTTGTAGTGTGGTCCTGAAATATCTCCATTTCGAGAGCCAAAGATCCCTCCCCCTTAGCCCTTCCCCTCCGATTCATCGAGAATTGGGACAAACCTACCCCTTCACATGAATGTGGAAAATGGAGGGGTAGCATTTGGAAACTGCATGAATTTTACCGAACAAAATCAAATTTTGGCGAATTGAGTTTGAGGGGAATGTGTGATAAGTGCGTCATCTGCATAGAAGGAAACAGCATTTAATACATCACCACAAAGATTACTTATAATTAGAGAACAGTACTGGTTCTAGTATAGAGCCCAGGGGTACCCCATTTTTTACAGGTAGGAGGGAGGGGGATAACCCATCTAAATGGACACATTTTCTTTTAGCTGATGAATCAAACGAGGTTAGAACAAACCCATGTAAACCAGTATCGTAGAGAATGTCTGTGTAGGTGATATGGACAACTGTATCAAAGGCCTTGGACAAATCGATAAAAGAGCTGCACAAATATTTCCAGTGTCTCAGTTAATACACCAGCAGCAGTGGCTATTTTATTTTCTAAAATATGACCAAAGTTGAGATAAAAAGTCTTTTGTGTCTAGAATGTTGTTCGCTAATAAACTCTTCACGGACTTTAGCGAAGACACGTAATTCAGAGATTGGTCCAGAGTTAACACAACTGTGAGATCCCCTCTGGCCTTTTTTTTTCGTTTGTTTCTTGTTTTTACATTACTTTGACATCTACATTATTTTCCAGTTGAAGTTCAGTCGATGACCTGAAACAGAACAAAGGTGAGTGTTGCATTGCCAGAGGCTATAAAATAGTTTGAGCTACTAAAAAAAACAAACCAGTGCTTTCTGACATATGCTGATTACTTACAGTGATTCTGTCTAAAAGCAATGTTACACCCTCTAGACTCATACTTTTACAGTATTACACAGCAGGGAAGTTTATACAGCTATTCTTTGGTCAGAAAAAGACATGTTAAATTTGTAGTCTTTCCTTAAGAGAAAATTGAGGATCTTCATGTTTTGTCCGGTCTGGACCTTATAAGGTAGCTATCCTATACTAATACTAATGCTCATAAAACTCATCTTTTCTCCTTGGTTTTTGAAACCATGTGAGATGTTTGAAGGCATTATTTTTTTTCTATTGTTTTTATTTGGTAGTGATTTATCGTTCTTATTTTTTGTTTTGTTTTTGTTTTTAATTGTATGGCTTTTTAGATTTTTTAATTTATTCTTGCATTTTATTCTTTTATTTGGGTTTTATTTATTCTTCTGTACAGCACTGTTTTCTTTTTTGTACAGTTCTACGTCTTTTAATCTATTCTTGTATTTTATTCTTTTATTTTGGTTTTAATTATTATTCTGTACAGCACTTTGATCCACTGCAGTTGTTTTAAAGTGCTTTACAAATAAAGTTGGATTAAATCGGATAATGTTTGCTTGTTTACCTCAGGTCGTAGGCAAGGTTATTATCGTTAACAAAAACTAAGGAAATGACGAAAACTAGAATTGTAAAAACATTTTTGTCGACTGAAATAAATAAAAACTATAATTAAAAGAAAAAACGATAACTGAAACTGTATTGTATGCTTACAAAACTAACTAGAACATATAAAAATTATGGAAAGAATTCCCTTCGTTTTCGTCTTTGTCAATGTTGGATTGATATGAAATTGATTTATTTCCCTCAAGCAATTTTAGCTGTTGGCACCATATGATATTTAACGGTCCGTCACGTCTCGTTAGTGATGGGACTTTTGGCTCTTTGGAGGGAGCCGTTCCATCAGGAGCCGTTCACTGAAAAGAGCCGTTCAAGACTGGCTCTTTTATGTTTTTTGCATTATTTTGAAACACCAATGATTTAATGACTAAAAAGACTACATGTGATGATTGACATTACATTTTAAAGGTGTTTTATTGGCGCGGCAGTAAATATTTTCTTACCATAAAAAAGAATAGTTAGTTCAAATGTGTGGGCTAAATACATGACATGAGAGGTGACATTAGGCAAATGCTGGAATTTGACCAAAAACATCACAGTACATTATGAGGACTAGTCTGTAGCCTAAAAATGAAGAAGAAAATAAAACATTTTCTTATGAAATAACATTTTATTCTCCTTAAAACAAGAACAATAAATGTGTGTAAACATACGTAAAAAACTGCACAAAACACAACAGTGATTAATCACTGCAATTACTTAAATACCTGAACTAAAGTGCAATTCTCAGAACAAGAACAGTATGTTCCACCAGTACAGTCAGGTGCTGAGTTTTCAAATGGCGGTGCAAATTATTCGTTGACCCAGACTTGAAAGATATATATTTTTTCGCAAATATTGCAAATTGCATGCCCATCTTTTCTTTCTGAAAAGTGCATCCAAATACTCCTCCTTTTTCTTTGGCTCATTACTCACAGGTGCTCACTCACTCACTCTCAAACTTTTCTCTGGTTTCGATCAGTCTTCCAGCTCCGCCTCCTCCAGTCTTCCAACTCCGCCTCCTCCAGTCTTCCAGCTCCGCCTCCTCCAGTATGCTCACTTCACGCTTCAAACGGTTGTTTTTTTGCTAACTTCTTGCCATGAGACTTGCGCAGTCCGCAAGCACTCTTTTTTTTCTGCTCGAACATTCTCATGCTGCCCAATGCCTCCCCAGTGATGCTAAATTGACAGGCAATCGGACACTACCTCCTTAAAAAAAAAAATGAACAGCTCTTTGCAAACACTTGGTTCCCATCATTCATTTCAAAGAGCCGTTCAAAAGATTCGATTCGTTTGTGAACGTCACATCATGACTTCTCGTCACCTGTGGTTTAGAGTCGTCTTCTGGTCCCCACTCTACCTGGAAACATGGAGACTAAAGTTGGGAGAAAGCAGCAGAGTCCTGTCTGGGATTTATTTGAAGAAGAAGAAGAAGAAGAAGAGAAAAGATATGAAAAAACTAAAACTAAACTAAAACTAAGCATTTAGGAAATAATAAAAACTAGCAAACCTGCTCTAAAAACAAATTAAAACTAACTGAATTAGAGAAAAAAAAGTCAAAACTAAATAAAACTAAACTATAATGAAAAATCCCAAACTATTATAAGCTTGGTCGTAGGTTTCCCCACTCCAAATAATATATATACGTTTAAAACATAATTTAACATTAGATTAGCAATGTCCCAATGTCCAGTGGACTGGGACAGGGGAAAATTTTTAACATCGGAGACCAATAAGCACAAGACGTGGAGAAAAGAGGTCACTGAGATCAGGAAGTGATGATGCCATGAACAACAGGGGGGCCTCTACTCTCTCTCTCACACACCTGGGACTCCATCCTCCAGAGACCACCGGATGGCGGGGGATGTGGCCGACCCTACAGATTTTGACAGATCTGTCAGGCTGGTCACCTGATAAAAAGACACATGATCACGTGTCAGATGATGCTCTGAGGAAGACTGCAGATGTAGTCCAAACATGTCAGCAAGGTCAACACTCACCCTTACTAACTTTGTCGGAAAAAAAGAATTTCTAATCTAATATGAGAAAACGACAAAATGTACATATTCAGTCTATAATTAGACATTAGTTTGCTGAAAAAGTGACTTTTTTTTTTTTTTTTTTTTTCAATTTTGATACATTTACCTTTGCATTTACTCTGAACTTCTATGATCATCCACATGACCAGTGACTTAAATGTAGTCAAATACAGGATTTTCAGTAAAAATGTAGTGAAATGCAAAGAAAATGACTTGTCCCAAAGGTTGAAGGACAGGAGTATTTTAAGTATTTTAAAGTGCTTTAGAGGTGAATGTTATTGTTACTTTTGGCTATACAGGGTGGGGAAGCAAAATTTACAATATTTTGAGGCAGGGATTGAAAGACAGTGTATGACCAATTAGTTTATTGAAAGTCATGAGAATTTATTTGCCACAAGAAAATGTATATAATAGAAAATGTTTTTATTCTATGTGTCCTCCTTCTTTCTCAATAACTGCCTTCACACGCTTCCTGAAACTTGCGCAAGTGTTCCTCAAATATTCGGGTGACAACTTCTCCCATTCTTCTTTAATAGTATCTTCCAGACTTTCTCGTAATAGTTTTGCTCATAGTCATTCTCTTCTTTCCATTATAAACAGTCTTTATGGACACTCCAACTATTTTTGAAATCTCCTTTGGTGTGACGAGTGCATTCAGCAAATCACACACTCTTTGACGTTTGCTTTCCTGATTACTCATATGGGCAAAAGTTTCTGAAAAGGTACGGATAATAGTGTTAGGTATGATTATGACATCAATATATGTTTGGTTTCAAAGCAATTGACGTAGTGCCTGCTGAGAAAAAACAACTAAATGTTTATTGTAAATTTTGCTTCCCCACCCTGTATAAATAACTAGAAAAGCACTCAGAGCACAGACCTCCACCAAGGCAAATCCCCCCCATTCACCACCAAAATATAATAATCTTCTATCCTTCTGTCTGTATCAATATTTTCTGAAAATTTCATCAAAATCCACCCCCCTCTGCCCCCCCCATCACTGCCAAAATTTAATCATTTCTTGTTTGTGCCAGTATCAACATTTCCTGGAAATTTCAGCAAAATTTGTCCATAACTTTTTGAGTTATCTTGCTAACAGGCAGACAGACAAACAGACAAACCCCGATGGAAACATAACCTCCGCTGTTACACTTGGCAGAGGTAATAATAATCAGATCTGACAGCGTTTTCATGCACTTAAGAAATGTGATAATTGATAACCCTGGTTTAGATAATGGGATTTATTTCAGAGTATGTACACATACAATGATGGTAGAATCCGACTTCCTGTTATTGTCTTCTGCTCATGTTTGAGTATTTAACTTCTGTTTTCTATGATTTTAATTCTGCTTAAACATGCGCAGATGTAAAAGAATGAAATAAATCAGATTAACAGGTATACATGCCTAAAGACATCGGAGTATTGGGGACAAATCCAGGTGTGTTAATCTGATTTCTCATCAGATTACTGCTGTTATCTGATAAAACACATCAGATTATGCTGTTTAGATGATCTTTCAATAATCTGATAACTTTAGGAATCAGATAATGATCGGAGTATTAGTGTTCATGTAAACGGGCTCACTGTCTCAACAGAAATACAAACTAACTGTACTGTTACATATGCATTTGAATGTTAGTTAAATTAGTCAAGATGGACACGACCTGAAGTTCCGATTTCACCTGTCCTTATGTAGCCTACCTACAGGGTTCCTACAGGTTTCTACAAATTTAAAAATCTAAGACATTTTACCCTTTAACGCCAAATGTATCATATTTGATACATAAGTTGTGAAGCCCTCTACATAATCAGTGTGATATTTTTTGTCTTGAAAAACCTGATGTATACAATTAGATACATGCAATACACAGTTAATCCACTGGGGGGGGGGGGGGGGGGATTCATTCACCAGAGGCCTTTCCAGTGACACTACAAGATTGTTATTAATGAGGAAGGAGGTAGAACTTTGCCAATTTTGAAAAGGAATTACCAATTTGTTAGACATGTTTGTGTTATATTCTGTTTTTGTTTGTTCAAAAATAACAATATTTGAGCATTGAGACCCGATGTATCAAATATGATACAAAATTGAAACTCATACATAGAAGTTGATATTTGAAAAAAAAAAGATTTGGGTTGTTCAGAAGGACCAATAAAGGCTCCACTTTCAAAGAACTGGAATTTTCTGTCAATGATTTAATGGTTCAAGCTTCCAGGAATTTAATGCCCATTTCATGGCCATATTGGTAAAAATTTGTGATGGTTAGAATATAGGGACATGTATTTTTTTTTACTTCAACGCCTTGATTCTCACCATCCCAATTCATTTTTCACCGGGGACTGCAAAGTTAGCGATAATTGTTTCCTAATTTCAATATAAATTGTTGGGTTGGAACAGATGGAACTGACTCAACTAACATTACATTCTTTGCAGTTTGGACATTTACACACAATACAACCGACATGTTCATGGCAATATAACTTAAGACCTACCATATCAAATATAACACCTTTGAAAGACTTTTTTAAGGTATTAAATTCAGATTTGCAAAATTCAAGACTTTTAAGACTTTTTAAGACCCCGCGGGAACCCTGTACCAATGCATCACACCTTTCTGTGTTGCTGCTCACATGCTGGGCCTTTGACCTTCCTGCAAGGAACATTCAGCATCTGGCCCACACTGCATGAGTGGGATGGTGGGGTGGGGTTAAGGGTCCTGGAGGTCTGAAGTCTGGAGGCCCAGTACTGTAGACCTCCCTTGCAGAGGATGGACAGGGCGAGAGAGAGAGAGTACTCCGACTGAGCAGCATGCAGGATCACTGACTCCGACTGCTGGCATGGAGTGAACAGCCTGGTGTGGGAGTAGATCTCCCCTGTGTCTGGGGTCTCTCTGTCTCTGCTTTTCTTCTCTTACTTGTCTCAGCAGCGTAATGAGCACTACTGGCTGAGACAGCACAGGAGACAGAAAGAGTGAGAGAGGGAGAGTCAATGCGATTGTGTGCGCATGTGTCTGTGAGCGATTGCTGATTGCTTGAATATAAATGGGATGTGCTCATTCACCTAAATCAAGGCCACATGCTTGGGCCCAGAGTAAAGTGCTCAGAGCGCAATGAAGCGTTGTACTGTATCTGCCACTCAGCTCAGGAAATAAAGCCAGCCACTTTCCTTGCCCTACATGAAATACTCAGGATAACCTTCAAAAAGTCTGTTGTTATAAACTGACTTCATGACTGACCTGAATCTATTAGATGTTGTTATTTTCACCGGCATTCCATCTTGTCGTGAATGGAAGAGCTGTGTTTTTTCACATTTGGCCTCATTTCCCCTCATCTCTTGTGCTGTATATTCAACAGTACATTTTAACAATGTCTTCTTTCCCCCTAAGCCTCAGATAAGAACCTCATAGGTTATGCCATGTTCAGCTGCAATGCGTTTCCCTCAGGATATGGCTGATAATATTTTATATTTTACTCATAGTCAACAATTTCCACAAAATGGCTAAAGGAAACAATTAATTTGTTCCATTTAAAAGCATTGCCCATGCAACTGAAGACTGATGCAACTTAGTCCTCTGTGCAGAGACGTATTATCAAACCCAAAAACATCAAGGACCCACACAGTTGCACTGGATGACATGTTCTTTCATTAAATATAAATGGGTTAATTTGAGTCCGTGTTCACTTCTCCTAAATACTTGCTAACAAACCACATGTGCGTTATTCCAGTGATGAAAATATTGCCTGTGCTCTGCTTTTTCAAGGAACTACCCTGTGGTTGCAGAGGGTAAACACTAGCTAGGATTCCTCTTCAGACCTCTTTGACAATAATGGGAACCTATTAGGATATGAATAATTCATAACAATAAGTTTGTTTCCTATTTCAAACAAAGAATACAACTCTGTATTCAAAGCAGTTCCTAGTGGTATTTCCTTTCTTATGAAAAGTCATCTTAGTTATCAAACATTACATACAGTTAAACCTTGTTTAATGATCAATAGCATTAATATTTTTAGCTTGAATTGTAATAACAAGCATATATGCAATGCACTGTATGAAAAGAGAAAAATCTCCCCAAGAGGTAAAGCCTTCTGGAACTCAACTTTCTCTAAAATTGAATAGTCAAAAGCATGGACATTGCCATATAAATTCTGTGTTATAAACAAAATTAGAATAATACATCTCAAGATTTTACCTAACATATATCCCTCCAACCCTTTTTTATCTAGATTTTCTGACATTGAAGGAATATATAACTTTTGTAATTCTCATCCTGAAACCACTTTACATTTACTTCTTTCTTTGTGTGCATTCTTCTGACTTCTGGTCTTAAATTGAAAACTATCTTGTATCTAAATGTAATGAAAATATTGCTGTAACATCTCAAAATGTACTTACATATTTTGAACATGACATACATAATTTTGAATTCATTGTTAATTTGATTATTTTATTTGGAAAATTTCACATACACAAAAGTAAATATGCCAAAACACACCCAAATTTTAAAGTCTTTATGATTGAATTTCTACTGCAAAGAGTCAATGGTGTCTCCCTGTCTGAGCTATTTTGGTTCAATTTTTCCATTGTCTACCAAAGAGTTAAGGGCTTAAGACAGTGTTTTTCAACCTTGGGGTTGAATCCTGACCAAAAAAAATAAAAATCTCACTTTGTGCAGTAATCTCAACCTGGCTTTTCTGCCTCTATCCATAATAATATACATTATGTAGCCTAAATGTTGTCTAAAATTAATGTTTATTTGCAACATAGTATAGGAAACCTGGGGTGCCGATAAGGGTGGGTAAACATGACAAATTCATGGGGCCCAGCATTTGTGGGGGCCCAATAGAGCAGAGGAGGGGGTCCAGTGGATACAGGCTAGAAGTTGTGAAAATTTCATGCAAGATCCGCTGTATAAGAGAGGCATAGAAGTAGGGAATTTAAGCAAAAAAAAAAGTTTCTGTTTTTAACCCTTTCATGCATGAATTGTGAGAACCTTAGCCAAGATTTTTTTCTTCAGTGCTTTTATTCCTCCTTAGGCATGAAAAAACAATGCGATCAAGTTTTTTTTTCCTATGGAGTTACAAAAATATCCATGCATTTAATTTTTGAAGTAAAGAAACGTGTTTAAAACCCAATATCAGAAAGTGATATGAAAACAATGAGATAAAATCATTTTTAATGCTGCTAATCTGATGTCTTCTCACATTTTAACATATTCTAATGCTAGTAATTACTCACTTCATGGAGATAATATGCAAAAAAAACCTTCTTGTCTAACAAATAACAATTGATTTACACTCAAACATGTTACTGCAGATCAGGTTTATCAAGAACAGTAAAGTTACAGTAATGGTCTGAATTACAGTGTATGGGATGGTGCATCAGCGTCCACTGTGTCGGCTGATATGGAACTAAACAACAAAACCCATTAATATACAAGAGAACAGCTGGAGAATAACTTTCCACTGGAGTGACCTATGCATGAAAGGGTTAAAGTCTGAGGTTGGCAGAAATTTGTGATGTTAAAATGGGGTCACGAGCCAAAAAAAGGTTGGGAACCACTGGCTTAAGAGCTTGGATGTAACAAATAAGTATTTTCGTTTAGTCTTTCTAAACCCTAATTTTAATCGATCCCTTTACTGGTTAAAATTAAAGATTACACTTCCCCTTTAACCACAAATTACAAAATGCCTACTGAGGAAACTGATCACTTCTTGATTAAATCTTTCCTTCAATCTTTAAAGACTGAAAACAACTCATGAGATTAAATGACTCACCTTAAATCTCAATGATTATTGACAAAGTTGAATCACTAATAGCATACCTGTGTCAAACTGAATGAGTGTCTGTAAAGAGCTAAGGCTTAGGCATCCCTGAATAATACATGACAACACACTCTGTCCACTAACAATGGCCAAAATGGGTACAGAATGGAGTCAAAATGGAGAAGATAAGAAAATCCTTACAACAAGGACACTTTTATGAATACAAATTGTATTTTTTCTGATGTCTCTCCTCTAAAGATAGCTCTGGAAATAAATCATACCACAAATATTACAAGCTGTACTGAAGTTTTTGCATATCTCAGCATATTTCAGCTCTTTCTGGCATGGTTAAATATTGGACTCTGCATGCATAATATAGACACACAGTGAGGAGAAATATGGATAAGTCATGTCTGTCTGTTTTTAGTCTTTCACTGCCATTTTAGCTGACAGATTGTCTGCTTATGGAACTGAATATCACAGAGAATCATAATCCACATATTTTATTGGAGCTAGCGTCATCTGTGGATATATTTTCCAATCAGTCCAGATCCATGTTGTGACAGCTATCATATGGTGGTAAATACATTAGGCGTCATTTCAATGACAACAGGATGAAATGTTGCAAGAGAAACAGTTTTCTGTCATGTAACATGTTTGTGACAAGTAGAAGTTGTAAGAAATAAGAAATCATGAAAGTTAAATGGTCTTTGTGTAAGTCTGACGCATAAAGATCCAGTGGTACTTTTGTGGTAGTTCCAAAATGAATTTTTCTCTCTATTTAACCTTTCTTAAGTAATTTATCACCTTTGATTGTAATATTATTCTCTTTATTTTGTGTTTTCTCAGCATAAATCATGTATTTTCCTATATTTGATGTACTGATTATGTAGAAATTAATAAAAGTTCAGATTAAAGTTGAGGGTTATCATATAAGAAACAGAAAAAAATGAAGAAAAGGTGACTTTTTCGACAAAGATATCAATAAGTGAACATAAAAACAAGCATCTCCATCCACTGTCAATGGTTTTATTGGTGAATCAATGTTGTAGAGAATGATGGTGTTTCCATATTCACTTGCAGAGCCTCTGAACGTCCAAATGGGTCATATCTGATGACCATGAAAAGATGACAAACTGTATTTTACACCAATTATTTACATGTATTGATAGGATTAGTGGATCAACAGGTATTAAACAGTTTAGATCAGTAGTTGATTTTGGTCACCAGTGGCCGTTTGGGTCTTTATGGGCTAATGTCTGTGTAAAGAAGTAATGACATGCATATCCAGTCACTGAAATGTGTGCAGGATCCCCAAAAAAAAAACAATGGATGAAAGAATCAGAAAAGGTCCGCACAACCTGTGAGCTCGCAAAACAATTTTAATTTAGGAATAAAATTTTTTGGGAGCTCACAGGTTATCTGATTCTTTCATCTAATGCCTGTGCAAGTCATAAATACAGATATTGTTTTGTATTATTCAGTACTTTATTTTATGACAAAACAAACAACAAGCAGAGCCCAGTTTAGAAACAGGGAAGTCTATAGTCATTTTCACTGCAGACAATTTGATTTTTAACCACACAAGTGTAATTGTTATCATTTATCCTATTCAGGTGCACCAGGATGTGGTTTTGTGTATGCTAGTTCATTTAAGTGGCTTCCTGGGGAAAGTAAATGTAACAGAACCATAGTAAATGTTAGCAGTCACACCTCTGCTTGGCCTGCTAATACAATCCAAAATATCTGCTCTAAAAAGGTCTATTTTTGGCAATGTGCACAACATCTTTTTCAGTGTCCTGACTCAGAATCATTTCATTTAAAGGTTTGTTCACTGAATGGTTCAGTTCTTGACTGTGTCGTCCCACTCACTGAGCTGAGGGACAACCAAACAGTAGCCTACACATTCCTCATGATCTTAGCCTTCTGGAACTGGAAGAGCTGCCACCTTAAAAACTACTGCAAACCTCATTTATTACTGAACACATTGCAAAGGTTTTAAAACTGAATGTTGAATGGTGTGTCCAGTAAAAAGGAAATTGTGTCCACATGACCTTCATCCATTTTGTTAAATATTGGGTAAGATTTCAAGGCAAACGGAAGCTTTGATTGACAGCTTACTTTCCTTCTGAGCTGCTATTCCAGTGTTTTTCAACCTTGGGGTCGGGACCCCACATGGGCTCACCTGGAATTCAAATGGGGTCGCCTGAAATTTCTAATAACTGATAAAATAAAAACTTACTGATAGAGAAACAGTCACAATGCATTAAAGACAAGACAAACTGAAGCTGTAACTGAAGCACTGTGGTTCTGTTTATCTTTCAATGTTCATTGCGGTCGGTTTCAGATGCTGCAGCTCTTTCATAATTCATAGTTTGAGTTCTTGTTTGTTCAGTATTAATTGTCAGCCTTGTAAATCCAAGCTGGACTGACTGTACATATCCTGACCAAGGAAAATAAAATTCTCCCTTTGTGCAGTAATCTACACCTGGCTTTACTGCCTCGGTCCATAATAATATACATTATATAGACTAAATATCATCTAAAATCAATGTTTGTTTGCAACATAGTATAGCAAACTATTACATGATCAAAAACAAATTAATTTTAGCCACAAAAAAAAAAGTCTCTGTTTTGAATGTCTGGGGTTGCCAGAAATTTTTGATGTTAAAATGGGGTCATGAGCCAAAAAAGGTTTGGAATCACTGAGATTTTCAGTGAAAGACATTCATTTTTTTTCTATTATAGTTCTGGTTAATAAGTTGCACTAACAAGAATGTTTCAAAGACATTTTTAGAAAAAATTTACATTTTGCTGCTTCAGTATATTAGCATTAGCGACCTTATCACACATTACTTCCATTGGCTCCACCCTCTTGCCCAAATTTGGCTACTTCTGTCTGCAAAATATAAATAGAGAGGTGAAGTCCCAC
The DNA here is from genome assembly GCF_902148855.1 of Sphaeramia orbicularis. Lineage (NCBI taxonomy): Eukaryota > Metazoa > Chordata > Actinopteri > Kurtiformes > Apogonidae > Sphaeramia > Sphaeramia orbicularis. The sequence goes on from NC_043965.1 coordinate 14,616,821, forward strand.
CCCTTCTGTCATTGCGTTCCACAAGACATTTTTTTGTTTGTTTGTTTTATTTTGTTTTACAAAAAAAATTATAGTACAGTCAAAAGCAAGAGACAAGTTATTTTTTGATGCCATTTAAATTCTGTCATCATTTAAACATGTTAGTTAGTTAGTTAGTTAGTTTTTATTTCGAGCAGATAGAATCAGATAACAAAGAACCATACAACATGGTCAAACAAAAATTTTCAGTGCTTGAAAACGAGTGGGTATAAGTATAACTTATCGACTCCAACCCCCTTTTTACAAACTGATAATTAAATTCATTCCGTTTCCTTTCCTTTAACACCCTTTTTTTTCTATATAGTTTTACAATAACACAAAGCATCCATACAAACCATTCACATACATTTTTTTTAGTCACCTCACACACAATTTGTTTTGCATAATCAACCTTTTTTTACTATAAAGTATAATATTTAGATGCACTTTCATCATTTACTACACATATAATCATTAATAAATGTGATAATATCTCCTAATCATGACAGTCTGTATTAATTAATTAATTACAAATAGGCAATACAGAATAACATCTTATTTTATGCATTCTTCTATAACTAGATTATTTTAAAAATGTGGTGGAAAAATTTACTTTTTATATTTTATACTCTTTATATTTTATACTGTTTGTACATCTTCTTTTAATGCTGAGTCATTATTCATTATGTGTGATGTTTACCACTCTGTAACATCCCCAACCCAGGAACGGAGTTCTTGCCTTGAGTTAAAACCCAAACACCTAAATGTCTGAATGTGTAGATAGAGGATGGCGCCTGCACTCCAGATTGGATCCAAGCAAGGTTAGAGTGGAGAGGTCATCATGACCTCTTCACGGAGCAGAGAAGGAGTAGTATGGAGTGGTACGATGTACGTAAGGAATGACATCATAGTTGAGGGGGTTGGATTTGGTTCTATATAATCTTTAGTTTTCTCTTGTTTAATCAGACTTCACTTACAGAGTTTCTCTCTGATTGACTTCTCAATAAATGCATTTATTTATTTTAACTCTAACTTTCTCTCCTCGTCTTTGTGTGTGGGTTATCAGTTGAACATTTCCATAACAAAAACATAATTTTACGAGTCATGAAAATAGCAGTTTGTGGCAAAACTGCATCGATCTGTTGAAGAATGGAAATAGAAAGAGAACGTATCTGGAAATCGTGGCGGTGGTGTCGTCATCACTTTCTCTCACCTTCATCTGTTCAGGATGTCTTTGCGGCTTCAACATGACCAGACTTGTAGGGATTTTCACCTCTTGATACTTTTTTCCCCTCACTCTCAAAGCAGTGGCTGTTTAGGTGTTGATGTACAGTATATCACAGTTGAAAAGAGATGGAATCCATTGAAGTGTTTGGTTTAAAACTAGATGTTTCTTTACGATCTTTGCCACAAACCATGACTTTCTTGGCGTGTAAAATCAGATTTAAGTGATGGATATTAAATGTGTAAATGTGACATGACTGAAACTATCAAAATGTATTTCTCTCCTATTGACCAAAGTTGATAATTTTACCAAAGTGAGTCAGAATGGAAGGGGAAGGACTTCACCATATGTTCAAGGGGTAAACCTGAGTCTTTAAAACAGCTGTTCAAAGCCATTAGGTCAGGCATGGGTGTTATATTAGGATGGTCCAACAATCATGGTAAAAAATAAAGTTTCAGATAACCTCAATTAGAACCCTACATTAGGTTTTGGCATTCAAAAGATGATTTAGGAAAAAAATTGGAAGAAAAAGGAGATGTTTTAGAGGTTGCACAAAGCCTCTACATCAGAGCATGGTTTGAAGCCCCATCACCAGCGAAAGCTCCTGCAAATGATTTGGCATTCCTTAAAAAGCTGTCACAGTATGAAAATTCAGTTGTCAAGAAAGCAGTCTTAACAGCCGACATCTTTGGTATTTGAGTGAAGAATTGGTTGGCCTGGCATTCTTGGACTCCAGTGTGACACAAGAGCAGAAGCAGCTGATGGTTCACAACAAGATGGAAAATGAAGGTTCAGAGATTCCACTAAAGCACAGGTGTCAAACATGTGGCCCGGGGGCCAAAACTGGCCCGCCAACGGTTCCAATCTGGCCCGTGGGATGAATTTGCAAAGTGCAAGTTAGGGCATCAAACTCAAAAATAATATCATAATAACCTATAAATAATGACAATACCAATTTTTTCCCTTTGGTTTAGTGCAAAAAACATTAAATTATGAAAATGTTTACATTAACAAACTATCCTGTAACAATAAAATGTGAATAACCTGAACAAATATGAACTACCTGAAATTTCTAAAGAGAATTAAGTGCAATTTTAACAATATTCTGCCTGTTATTAAATGTTTTGTGTATAAATGATAAGTTGAGGCATAATATTGATAAAACTGTAATCACATTTCTTAACAAATTTCATTTTTTTTCAGGTTATTCACATCCTTTTAGTTGAATAGTTTGTAAATGTAAATATTGGCATAACTGAATGTATATTTTTTTGCAATTTGCAACAATTTGGAGTTATTATTTAGTGGCTCTCATGCTATTATTTTACTGGTCCGGCCCACTTCAGATTAAATTGGGCTGAATTTGGCCCCGCGAAGAAAATGAGTTTGACACCCTTGCACTAAGCGTTGGGATGCCCTTAATCAAGCAGATTATGAAGGGAAGCAGATCAGGGATTTTTGTCACCACCAGCACCATGCGTTTCTTTGAAACTTTGGATCTGCCACAAACATTCTTCAGAATTCCTCCAGACGACTGGGCTGATGATGAAGACTTTCAGCAGGCTGATCAAACTGTGCATTCCAGAAAAGTTGTCAATGATGTTGCCGAAAGAGGGGTGGAGCTTATTCAAGAGTTCAACTGTAGCCAAACAAAAAATGAAGATCAGAAACAGTACTGGGTCCAAGTTGTCAAAGAACACGGGAACATTTTTTGTCATTTCAATAAAGCAACAGTGGTCGCTGGACTTTCTAAGTAACATTTTTATGCGAGTTGCAGTTTGATTTTGAGAATAAATCACAAATTATTCTAATGTGTCTTATTCATTTGGCTAGTTATGTTATAGTATATAGAGCAATCTGCATGTGTCTTGTGCAACCTCTAAATATTAATTAATTTGCATAAAATTTGGACCGAAGTAATTTGGCCAGATATGGAACCAAATGCAGGGTTCTAATCCACAGAATCTTAATAAAAAAATTTTTTTTGGACCACCCTGTTACACATACATGAAAAATGCACATGAACTTTTGAAGAACTCATATGTGTAAATAAGGGCTGTCAAAATGAATGTGTTAACGCAGCTTAATCCATCATCATCATCTGATTAAAAATTTTAAAGTAATTGACCCATCTGAATGACTCTGAATGTCTCTGGCAATGCATTTGGGGCCATTTGAAAACGTGGATGAATACAATACTTAGGGACCATTATTGATAGGAAATTGTCATTTGACAGTAATACAGAGGCGGTGTGTAAAAAGGCCCAACAGAGACTTTTCTTTTAAGAAAGATGAATTCATTTAATGTGTGCAGGACTTTGATGACTTTGTTTTACCAGTGTTTTATTCCAGTCTGTTTTAACATTTTGCATTGTGCTGTGGTATGGTGGTCTTTCAGTGACCAACAAGAAGAAGCTAACTAGGCTGGTAAATGCAGCATCAAAGGTGGTTGGGGTCCTGCTAACCCAGTTGCGGGGCATATATGATAAACAGGTCAGCGGTAAGGCCAAGCAAATTTTAAACTGCCCTGATCACCCACTTTTTGGGGGAGTGAATTTGCTTCCCTCTGGTCGCCGTTTTAGGCTTCCTCAATTGAGAAACTGGACGGGCTAGGGACTCCTTTATTCCTGCGGCTATCAGGAATCTGAATTCACGTAGCTGATACCTAGTTTTTTTTGTTTTTGTTTTTTTTTTTCATATGTCAATTTTTAAAATCTTTACGTGATTATTTATTTTTTAACGCCCGTGGCCATATGGCAATTAACTTGTGTACTGCCTCAATTGGACCTGTTTTTTTTTTTTTTTTTACTTGTGTTGGGAAGGGGAGTGGCTCCATTGTGTGTTGTCCTGTTTTATGTAATTTTATTGGGGTGGCATATGGGGGTGCTGTTTATGAGTATGTGTTTCTGTGTATGTGCTTATGTGTTTATGACCCCTGCTGCACACCGAATTTCCTTTTCTAAGGATAAATAAAGTTGAAAGTTGAAAAGTTGAAGTTGATTTATCCAACTAGAGTTAGTGTCATGCATGAATAAATGATGAGTTGATCCGGTAGTGCAGGGTTCTAATCCAGAGAATCTTAAAAAAAATTTTTTTTGGACCACCCTAAGTATTATATGGTACCGAAGTAGGTAATGGACAAACTAATATCTTGTTTTACCTTGATTATGGTCCGATATCCCTCTGATTTCCCGATTTTCACTCCTGATCATTTGGAAACACTGATATGATGAAAATTTGTCAGACAAAAGTGACTGCTGTAATAATATTGTCTGTGAAAGACTTAAAAACAGCACACAAATCATAAAACTGAAGCTGTGTTTAGACATTTAACATACATTGTTTACTATGGTCCAAAAAGATGATCAGGTACCGGAGATTAATGAGTCACCAAAGTACACAAACAAGATGGTTTTCTGCAGTCTGGATCAAAACTGTTCAATCACAGACTATTTTTTTTTCTACGTGTGTGTTTGTGTAGTGTATTTTCCTTGATGAGCTATGGCTTAGTCCTTGATATATTTCAATTTTGATATAATGGCTTGTATTATTCATGGAAAATTATTTAATAAAAGGCTTTTTAAACACAATTTGCATTCACCAGAACAATCAAAGCTGGAGAGTAATTTATGAAACAAAAAAAAAACAATAACTTGCTGTTGTTGTTGAAGTTAGTTATTCATTTTTCATAAATAATAATGACAAAAACTCTCCCTTTTATCTTTGTCCAATTCATCTTTTCAAAAACCCAATTCATCAGGTCATCTAAAATGAATTTGAATATTACTGTTTCATCCCTTTAAAACTATCATTAGCATGGAGCAGGATTAGGATACATGGTACCTAACTCAGTAACTCCTACTGTGTGTTCTGCAGTTTATTTCCAGTATGAGAGGGTGCCGTATTACTCCCTAATGGTACTTGAATGAACCTAGATTTGATTTCTCTGTATCTGTCACAAAGAGATCCAGATGCGTGACAAATTACAAGAAAGAAACATGAATAAATGAGAGGAGAAACATACCAAATTAAGATGCTTTCAAAGAGTTGCACTGCATGGTCCAATTGAGCAATAATCATCCAATCATGCTCTGTGGGATGTATAAAAAATTCTGCGCAGGCCCAGTTAATTTCCGAGGTTGGATCAAGATTACAAGAGGAAAAGATCTGAGAGACTTTGAAAGAAGGTTCATTGTTGGGGCACAGAGGAAGGAGCTTTAGTTACAAAGGCTCCTGAACTGGATAGTGTTTCAATAGGAAATTAAGTGACACCTACGTATAGATCTGTGGGAAACGCATCAGCAAACACAATTAGACACTGTATGTAACATATGATAACCATAATGCTTGTGCGATAGATAGATAGATAGATAGATAGATAGATAGATAGATAGATAGATAGATAGATAGATCGATAGATAGATAGATAGATAGATGATAGATAGATAGATAGATAGATAGATAGATAGATAGATAGATAGATAGATAGATAGATAGATAGATAGATAGATAGATAGTACAAAAAAAAAATCTGTAATTTAACAGAATTTTCACTGTTTATTTTACAGATTTTTCCTGTATTTTTAAGAAGTACAGCCGAAAATATCAATGAAATGACAAAATAGACTGTGATTTTACAAGTCAAATGTACAATAACATGAAAAACTGTAACTGTGAATAACCATAAAATTCCATTTTTTTAAAGAAATTTTTCTTTTTTCACAGAAAAATACAGTTAAATACATTTGCATATGTATCATTACTTCACAAATATTTCTTTCTATTTATGAGATTAAACTTTTAATTCAAAATTTAATACTGTAAAAAAAAAAAATAGATGAATAAAACGAGATAAAATTACTGACAATTAACCGTTTAAAGAAGTATTTGTTCGTAAGTTTAACAAGACTTGTTTGTTAATGTGACAAATATCTTGTGTAATTACAGGAGGTTTTCACCACAAAAATGTTGAATAATGTATTTTTGTGAATGTAGAACATGTAGAGCATGAATGAAACTGTCCAAATACAGTTTTTATCAGTGGATTGTACAACTTAGTCTCATTGAAAATTATTTCATATATACATTTATAGGTAATTTGATTGTTTTAATACATGTAAATATTCTTACTAAACATTAAAAAGTCAAAAAAAGGCAAAATCTCATGTAAAGTTTGGGCAAAAAACTGTATTTTAATTATGAAAATTGCCATATTTTTATGAAATGGTAATTTTCCGTTATTTTACAGTATTTTTTCGGCACTCCTGCTACTAGAATAATACCATTTTTGGCTGTTTGTTTGTTGTTGTTTTTTTACAGTGTAGATAGATATTATAGATAGATTATAGATAGATATAATTAGACACTGTATGTAACATATGATAACCATAATGCTTGTGCGATAGATAGATAGATAGATAGATAGATAGATAGATAGATAGATAGATAGATAGATAGATAGATAGCTAGATAGATAGATAGATAGATAGATAGATAGTAGATAGATAGATAGAATAGATCGCTTTATACAGACTCATGGTCCACATTAAAAAACAAACAGATAAACACAAACACAATAAAAAACACAAAAAACCCCTCTATAACTTTCAAGAGGCAGTCATACCAGTGTTTCCAGACAGCGATGTGTGACGTACAGCACTATATGCAAGATTTGTCCAGCAATAAAATACAGTGTTTCCGAGTGTATTCAGGCGACACATAAATTTAAACATCAGATTTCTCAACACAGCACGCAATGAATTACATGATTAGACTTAAACAGTGTGAATGTATGTAAAAACTGAAGAGTAACCCTTCCAAGAAAATGCCTTGTTACCCAATTTACAATACAGAGGGATATTAAAGTGGGGCTGTCATAGCACTGACATCTCATTACAAAGATGAATGCCACTTCTGAGAATTCAGTAGGTCAAAAGATCATGGCCTTAGTCTGCCAGAACGCAGAAAATAGAAGTGATCTGATCAGATGGAGGTCACTCCTTCACCATTTTCTTCTTGATAAGCGTGGTCAGTGTGTGTGTGTGTGTGTGTGTGTGTGTGTGTGTGTGTGTGTGTGGTGTGTGTGTGGCCTCTATCACGACAACAGGACTGGAATACTTTTCACCCCAAAGTGAGGTTGAATCCTGTGTTCCTGTTATGCGTGGGGAGCATTTTGATGGTCTGGGGTTGGTCCACATGTCCCCTCGAGCGCAGGGGTGTACCAACTCCTTTTAGTTCAGGGGCCACATTCAGCTAATTTGATCTTAAGTGGGTCCGAACCAGTAAAGTATAATATACGTAATATAGATTACAATATTACAATTTTTTACTTTTTGGGCTATTTTTTTCAGTTGGGATTCTTGCACAGCGCTTTTTAACTTTTTGTGTGTTAACATATTTTGTTTTAATGACCAAACATATTTTATTTACAAATGGAAAAAAATACCAAAAAGACAAACAATAAATAAATATACAAACAAATAAATAAATAAGTAAATAAATAAAAATACCTTTAACTTTTTGTTGTGTGTAATAATAATAATGTCAACTCTATATTTTTCTCTGTTTTAGAGTGAAAAAAGTAAAATTACATTATGAAAATATTTGCATCCTACAAGCTATCCTTTCAAACAATGTGAATAATATGAACAAACTGAAAAAAAGTGTCATTTTAACACTATTCTGCTTCATTTTATCATTTCCACATGTACAGTATACTTACTAATCACAGCGGATCTACAACACAACACACAAACATTTAGCAACAGGTGGAATATTATTAAAATTGCACTTACTACTTATAAGACATTTCAGATTGTTCATATTTGTTCAGATTATTCAGATTTTTTTTTCAATATTATACTTTGTTTAGTGTAAATACATGAAAACATTTACATTTACAAAGAGAAAAATTTTGGAGTTGTGAGTATTTATAGGTTATTATGACCCACTTTAGATTGGATTGGTCTGAATGTGGAACCTGAACTAAAAATGATTAACATCTTAGTGTAATTTTTGCATTTCACAAATTCATCCCAAGGGCCAGACTGGACCCTTTGGCGGGCCGGACTTTAACTCATAAAGACCCAGTGCTACTTTTGTGGCAGTTTCCACGTGATTTTTTCTGTCTATTTAACCATTCTTAAGTCATTTATCACAATTTAGTATAATATTATCCTCTATAGTTTGCATTTTTTCAATGAAAATCTTTTTTTTTTTCACATTAATTTACAGACCATATAGATCAGGGGTGTCAAATTCATTTAGTTCAGGGGCCACAATCAGCCTAATACACAGGTACAAACATGTGGCCGGGGCCCAAATCTGGCCCGCCAAAGGTTCCATTCCAGCCCGCAGGATGAAAGTGTAAAAATTAACCTGAACGTCAAGGTTGTTGAAATCATTTTGGTTTCCGGTTCCACATACCAGACCAATGTGATCTACAGTAAAACATACAACACAATAACCCATAAATAATGACGACAAATTTCTTTGGGAAAAATTATGTGGAAAAAATTTAAGTGAAAAAAAGTAACATTACACTATGAAATATTTACATTTACAAAAACTATTCTTTCACAATAAAATGCAAATAATACATAAATAAAAACAAAAATGAACAACCCGAAATGTGCAATTTGAACATATTCTGCCTGTTACTAAATGTTTTGTGCATTTATGATCACTGTGATCTGTAGTTGTGCTAATAATAAGAAGTAATATTGCAGAAATTGTTCAAATTTTAGCTACAAACTCCAAAATTTTTACAATATTCTGCCTGTTACCAAATGTTGATGTAACATTGTGTGTAATGTACATGTAAAAATAATCGAGGCATAATATTGTAAAAAGATTGCAATAATTTTTCAGATGAATTTCTGTTTTTCAGGTTATTCACATCTTTTTTGTAAAATGTATATTTTCATAATTTAATGGAATTTTTTTGTTCTAAAACAAATGAAAAACTTGGATTTTCATTATTTATAGGTTATTAAGTCATTATTTTACTGGTTCTGGCCCTGCCTTGAGATCAAATTGGGCTAAATATACTTGGCAATGTATCTATAGATGTAGTGTAGTGTCGCAACATAATACTACTATGTGGTGTATTTTTTATTTATTTATTTATTTATTTTTTATTGTTTGTCTTATCCCAGATGTTTTGTTTTGTGTTGTGCAAAAATCTAAATAAAAAGTTAAAAAAAAAAAAAAAAAAGTGGGCTAAATATGGCCCCTGAACCAAATGAAGTTTTGACACCCTGGCCTAATATAATATAAAGTGGGCCAGACCAGTAAAATAATATAAATAATAGGATAAGAACTTTTGAGTGAAAAAGTAAATTCCGTAATGAAAATGTTTACAATCCATATACTGGAAAAAATATCAAAGAAGAAACTGAAAGAATTGTAAAAAGAGAAGTCCCTTCAAATGTTTTGTTCTATTTACTTGGAGTCATACAGGTCAATGATTTTAATGCAGAGCAGAGATACATTTACATCTTTTACAATTGATTGCTAAAAAAAAAAAAAACAGTAAATTGGAAGAGTGTCAAATCACCAACGGTAATAGAATGGAAACAAAGACTGAAACAAGTGTACACTATGGAAAGATGACCGCATCATTACAAATGAAAAATGGATCTTTTGAAGTAGAGATGGCACATGGTCGAAGACTATTTGTATAATTAAACTTTTTGGGTTGTTGACGAGAATTGCTCTTATAAGCCCTGACATGAGGTGTTTTGTATTTATATAGATGGTGCATATGGTATACAAATATATGAATATTTCAATATTTGGCAATGTATCTATAGATAGGGCTGTGCAATTAATCGAAATTCAATTACGATTTCGATTATTACACGCAACGATTATAAAATTATGTAATCGAGAAAAAACGATTATTAATTTTGAGTTGTTTAATTCACGCGCACGCAAGCTACCATGAGCTGCTCTGCCCCGCCCCCCTCTAAGCTACTGCCAGCTAGCCGGCAGGTCCACCCCAAGAGGAAAGTTGTACCTAGCGGTCTGGAAAAATAGCAGGAGAATCGCAGCAGAAGTGCTTGGTAAACAAAAAAGGCAAGTCAAATTCAATTGTATGGAATCACTTTGGGTTTGATGAAGAGCAAAAACCCATTACGTGCAAAAAGTGTTTCGTAGTTGTGTCCGCACCGACCGCTAACACAACAAACCTTTTTAACCATCTAAAGTTTAACCATCGCAACCTTTATCATAATCTTATGAAAAACTAAAACGCATAAAAAAAAACCTCCGTCTACAACTTCATCCGCAATGCAATCTTCAGTCTTCGAATCTCTTTACGCTGCAACTCCCGTATTAACCTAACTGAAACCTCACGGCACGCCACTGAATTTACTATGTTTCATACTACACTGAACATACTTGAATTTATAATTTGCACTTTACGTGAGTTTTTTTTTCTTTGCTCCAGTTCTATGGCAAGTCTAGAGCAGTTTAATTCCAGTGCACTATTTGTTTACAAAAGGAAACATACTTGAATTTACAGTACACTTATTTGCATTCAAAGATTTTTTGTTTCGTACAAAAGTGAACATACTTTGTTTTAGTGGTTAAAAGCTTTATTATATTTAAAGTATATCTTACATTGTTTTGCAAGAAAAAAATAAACAACTTTAAGGTTAACAAATAATCGTTTTTAATAATCGTGATTTCAATTATTGCTAAAATAATCGTGATTTTTTTTTTTTCTATAATCGAGCAGCCCTATCTATAGATGTAGTATAATATTTGTAACAATAATAATACTATGTTGTGTAATTTATTTTTTTACATTTATGTCTTGTCTCAGATGTTTTGTTTTGTTCTGTTTTATACTGTGCAAAAATCTAAATAAAAAGTTCAAAAAAAAAAAAAAAGAAAATGTTTACATCTACGACTTGTACTTGAACATAACATGAACAAATACAAACAACCTGAAAATTCTTTAGTAAAATGAGTGCAATGTTAATGACATTACACTTTAGTTTATCATTTACACATGTGAATCACAACTTACAGATCACAATGGATCTACAAATACACAAAAAAGAACAGACAATATGGTCTTTTGTTCTTAATGTTCCTTTCTCATTCAGTGAATGCACATACATTTGGGAAATATATTAAACTGAATGTGAATCTGGAAGAACTGGTGGAAAATCCAGGGAAAAAAAAAAAAAAGGAAAACCAGAACTTATCATAACACTGGTGCTGAACACAGCATAGTAATGAAGTCTGTTATTTCAGAAAATTGTCCTCATGTTCGCCAGCTTGTTATCTGGCTAATAAACCAGGCTAAGCAGCAGCAGGAACACTTCGTCACAGCCTGAGTGAATGGAGTGATTCATGACAGTTTCACGTAATGTGTCACAATCACATCAGAGTTTCAGCTTCCAAAGTGAATTCAGGTAGAGGTAATGGACGCAATACGCTCGTTCTATTGGAACCATCTGTTGATATGCATGTTTTCATGGTATAGTGCAGTTTTTAAATAAGTGTTTATTTGCGCTCAGATGCAAATGTCCATATGTCTGCTACTCTGCTATTTACACTCCAGTAAGCATGCAAAAAAGTTCCTACTAAATAAATGACAACACTGGTCAACAACAAATTTATTGTTTAGTTTTTGAGCTGATTTAGGATCATTTTGGTGTGCTGAATCCAAAAATCACATTAATTTTGCTCAATCAGGTCAACTTTCTGAACTATGCTACATATTGGCTTTTTAATATTTTGCTTACATTTACGGGCATTTTCACATCATATGATAAAAAATTCTTTCATATTCTTGCAATAAACGAGTTCTGACGATTTAACTTTTGCCAATTTATGATTAATGTTTTTTTTAATATTACAGGTGAATGAAATGGCTTCGACTAGAAGATCTTGCAAAAATAAGCCTGACGTATTCTGCTACATCTGCAGTGAATACACCATTGTACCTAACAGGAATCAAGTGATCAAATTATTATTTTTTTCTCTTAAAACCTACTTTGGGTGAGAACTATATAAAAATCAACTGATAAAGTCACAAAATGTCATCAATTTTGTGAGAAGATCAAATTTTTCAAAATCAAATTAGCAAAAAACCTGACCTGATTGAGAAAAACAGATGTCATTTTTGGATTTAGCGGTGCAAAATGGTCCTAATTCAATTGAAAAAACTAGACAACTTGCAAAAAAACATTTTTTTGTAACCCAGTGTAATCTATAAATGACAACTCCAAATTGTTGTCTTTGTTTTTTAGTGCAAAAAAACCCCATTAAATTGTGAAAATACTTACTTTTATAAACTATCCAAACAAAAAAAAGATGTGAATAACCTGAAAAAACTGAAATTTCCTAAGAAAAATTTGTGCCATTTTAACAATATTCTGCCTCAACTTATCATTTCTACATGTGCATTATGGATCAGATCTACAAAGACACTAAAACTGACGATCTGGCAGAAAATTGTTAAAATTGTGCTTAATTTTCTTTAGACATTTCAGGTTGTTCATATTGTTCAGGTTATTCGTGTTTATTGTTACAGGACAGGTTATAAATATAATATTTTCATAATTTAATGTTATTTTTTGCACTAAAACAAAGATAAATATTGAAGATGTCATTACACTGGCCAACAACAAATTTATTGTTTAAGTTTTTTGAGCTGATTTAGGATCATTTTGGTGTGCTGAATCCAAAATCACATTAATTTTGCTCAATCATGTCAACTTTCTGAACTATGCTACATATTGGCTTTTTAACATTTTTACTTACATTTATGGGCATTTTCACATCATATGATACAAAATTCTTTCATATTTCTTGCAATAAACGAGTTCTGAAGATTTTACTTTTACCAATTTATGATTGTTTTTTTTAATATTACAGGTGAATGAAATGGCTTTGACTAGAAGATCTTGCAAAAATAAGTCTGACGTATTCTGCTACATCTGCGGTGAATACACCATTGTACCTAACAGGAATCAAGT